>NC_069103.1:5344533-5582768 GCF_947172395.1 Bicyclus anynana | reverse complement strand
CAACATTCTCCTCTGCCGGTGCCACACGGCATTTATTTATTATTATTATTATTATTATTATTTTATCGCGAAAATTTCACTATGACGGAATATAATGCTATTTATCAATTAATTATTTTTTATGGTCAATAGGCTTACGCTTGACTACAATCCTGATGGAATGAAACACGCTCGTCTAGAAAGTGCCTATGAAGGCGTTTAAATTGTAGGAGGCAGGAGCAAGGGCTTTTCACACTAGAAAATACGACAGTTTGATAGGTGCAATATTTAAAACGGGTTCTATTGGACGGATTTTCATGAAAATTTCACATATAGAAAGCCAAGTCTGGAGCAATACGTAGGCTCCATTTCATTCAGATCGGGTTTTTTTTCTTTTGATTAAATTATAAACCTTGCTCCGAGTAACTGAGTGAAATTTTACTGAATTAATTATTTACAAAACACACATGGTTTGAAAGCGGATTGTATGTATATGACAGGTCGCTACCGGGTTAGAATTTGTCAGAAAAGTTATAAAAATAAGGGGTCTAGTAAAGAATGGAAAATAAAACATTTTACCATTCATGGAATTTTGTAGGAAAAACAAAATATATAGCTAGCTAACGCCCCGCGGTTCCGCCTGCGTACTTCCGTTTCAATGGATACGTAGATAAAATAAAGCAAGACAATCACAAATAACGCCTTCGGTCATTTCAACCATTTCAACTCATTTCAAAATCTGTAAATTCCTACAACCTTACAAGCTCATCATTAACAGCCGATGGACGTCCACCGCTGGACATAGGACTTCAAAACAATACGGTCTCGAGCCGTTAGCATTCAGCGGTTCCCTGCAACCCGCTTGATGTCCTCAGTCTACCTAGTGGAGGGTCGACCAACAATGCGCTTTCCGGCGCGGGGTCGCCATTCTAGCACCTTAAGACTCCAACGTTCATCGGCTCTTCGAACTATGTACCCTGCCCCTTCAGCTTCGCGACTCGCTGAGCTACGTCAGTCACTTTGGTTCTTCCGCGGATCTCTTCATCCTTGATTGATTGATTGATTCGGTCTCGGAGAGAAACTTAAAGCCACAGTTAGCGACCAAGTCTCGAATCCGTAAGTCATCACACAAACTTTACCTCTTTATAATATTAGTATAGAAGACACAAAACTCCCGAGTAATAAATCTTAAACAAGTAAACACTGTGTTGATATAAATCCCCAGTCCTTTGTTTTGCACATGGTTTACCTGCGCAAGCAGTTAGGTACCTAATAAATGCAAATTGTTTAGACCACTCTCTTTGGACAGTCCCCTTGGCTCACTCTCAAAGCGTTGAGGGGACACTCCCGTTAAAGCTTCGCTTTGGTACTTTGAATTGGGTAGTTTATTTATATAAACCCCCCAAGTAGAAAGCTATCAAGCGTTTTCTAAGACATTTCTGTTAAGGTCTGCGGTTTGGATACTTTAAAATATAAACTTGTGAAATGTCTGCATTATTGTTAACCATTGGTTTTTCTATAACTATGTGCTTGGGTACCTAAGACTTGTAAAAATCACGTTAGTTATACTATTTCGTAACTATTGTCATCATTGTCAACCTATTTTAATGGCTTACTGTCATATCTTTGTAACTTTCTTTTATAGTGATAGTGCATTTGTCACTATCAAAATCGGTTTTTTGGTTTTGAGATCCATTGTACAAATAAAATCAATAACAGATAAGATATTGATGCGGACATTTCATTTGTAGATACTCACTAACCTTTGGCTAGTCAGCTTCAATTTTAGTCTGGCGATGTGTCGCTACACCAATCACCAACACCATGTCGGCACATACAATTTTGTGACGTTATTTTGATCGTAGGTATAGTATCTGATATTTACGTCACAGGTTGGCGGTTGCGGTTCAAAGGTAACGTTTACAATGTAAATTTCGCAGTATTCGATGAAAGCCAATCTCTATGGACGTTGCCTTGTTTAGCAGATAGCGTAAGCAGCCGTTTTGGCAATTAAAATTACCAAGTGAGTCGCCAGCGCGTATAATACGGTGTTAGTAACGGGAAGGCGGTTAGAAGGTCGGCGTGAGGTCGTAAATTTTGGCTCCTGAACCACCGTGGCATGGGCGTTGTGTTAATAGAGGGATATTTTACGGGGCATTCATGGTTTCGTGTTACGTGAAAATGAATTTGTTTTTTTAATGCGCTATAAAGGTTTAACTTTCGTGCACTATAAGCAGAGACGTGGAATGAAATATTGCTTGATTGCTACTTTGATTCCTTTTTTTTGTAAGGCGTTAATGTTAATATTTTATGCACTGATAAACAACGCTAGGTTGTACGTTTGTAATAATCCTATAGATTATTATGGTTTTAGATATGTTTAAAGTCAAAGTAAAGCAGATGGCTTACTGAGTGGTAAAACACTTGTAATAAATGAACATTTTTGAACAACAATGTAATATATACATATTCATCATCATCATTATCAACCCTGATTCGGCTCACTGATGAGCTCGTGTCTCCTCACAGAATGAAAAGGGGTTAGGCCAATAGTCCACCACGCTGGCCCAATGCGGATTGGCAGACTTCACACACGCAGAGATTGTTGATGTTTTTCCTTCACCGTTTGAGACACGTGATATTTAATTTCTTAAAATGCACACAACTGAAAAGTTGGAGGTGCATGTCCCGGACCGAATTCGATCCGACTCTCTCCGGAATAGACGCGTGATCAAAATCGGTCATTTCCATACATTTTTCTAGTTAAGCGTTAGCGATCGTAGAAAGAGAGCGACGTGCCACTAGGCTAGGGGGGGCTGCCTCGCTTACGTTACTTTTCTGTCAAAGTATATGATCAATGATCTAGCGTGAAGTGCCACTTGGCTAGAGGGACAGGTATACTTATACAATAATTGGTCTGAGACTAGTAGTTAATTCAGCCTCAGCAATTAGCAACAATGCTAGTTTTCAAATGAAATGTTGGTTCTAGCCAAAATGTTTCCGTGAACTTATGAATACCGTAACTTTAAACTGGCTAGCTAAGTAGAAAGTTTTGAAAATTGTTTACTGCCCACTTCTATTAAATTTATGTGAATGCATAAATAACAACATGAAACACTTATATTTTTGTTTCTATTTGTAATAATCTGTTAAAAGCAGTAATGGAAAAGTATCAAAATACTTGTACGAGGGATGTTCATTAAGTAGTCAGAATGATATATACAGGGTGCTGGGGAGTATTTTTCATAACTTCCAGGTGTTAAAAAGACCACTTTTAGGAACCTAACAGCTTATCTAGTATTTTATTAATTAAAAAAAGGTTTTTATGTTTTCATACAAAGTAATAATTTAAATAAATCCGACTATCCATGTAACACACGCCTTTATCGTGCAATCAATGAATAAGTTTATCCCTTATATCCATAAGATAATGATGCAGCCATTATCTTATGGATATAAGCAAAAGAAATATTATTTACTCCGAAAATAGACATTTTAGGACAAAATTTTTCCTTGAACATTTTGATTTTTTTTTAAATATAACCCTAGGGTTATGGGGTATACTCCCGAGCATCCTGTATATTATACTTCTTGGTAAAAAAAATGTAATTACTAGAAGGGGCATAGTTCTGTAATACTAATAAAGTTCTGTATCTAAAACAAAAAGATTTCGATTCTCTTCTTTTTTTTTAGGTTTTAATTTTTTTTTTCAAAATCTACATATTACCTACATCTGCATTTCATTATGTAAAAAACCGACATTATTATGAATATATTATATCTAGGAGTATGGTATAAAAAAAACAAAATATAGTTTTTTTAGTTTAATTTCTTTAATTTTTAACATTGTTAATACAAAACACTATTAAAAATTGATTTTATTGAAAAACATAGTGAGATTTTTTTCACCAATTATTACAAAAAAAAAAACATTTCATCCATAAATAAAAAGTATGTTGTGAAAATTTGCCTTTTATCGGAGATGTTTAGTATTCGGAGACGATGCCGCGTAGAAACCGATTAGGGGTATGGGTTCAATAAACTTCCATACCCCTTTCAGGTCAGCGCACTTTTATCTTAGATTGCATCGTCACTTTTCATCAGATGAGATTGCGGCAAAGCTTTCTCTATACGAATAAAAAGAGGACACATTGTTGAATTATATTATTAATGTTGCATTTTCGTAATAGGCATACATTTTAAATTTCACAAGAGGCAAAAAGCCTCAATAGTTCAACAGAAAGAGCGGTAGGACTCATCATCGAGGGGTGGGTGGTTCGATCCCCGCCCCATTGGTCTATTGTCGTACCCACTCCTAATACAGTCTTTCCCGACTAGTTGGAGGGGAAGATTGGTCTAATTTAAAAATACGGCAATATACCTTTAAATAAAAAAAGATTCGTTTTATTATTATTTACAAGTTAGCCCTTGACTTCAATCTCACCTGATGGTAAGTGATGATGCAATCTTAGATGGAGCGGTCTAACTTGTTAGGAGCAGGTTGAAAATCTACACCCCTTTCGGTTTCTACAAATCGTTTCAGTTGTAACGATGGCGTGCACAAATTTTTTAACGACGGTTGGCATTATAGGTACAATTGAACAAAATGTAAAATTCTCCAATAAGGGTTCATATTGAGTCCTCGGGGTATGCAAAGCATTTTTGCATCTATGAATTGCACGCTACTGTAGTAGTAGAGCTTTATGTGACAGAGTTTGTCTAAGGTAGTACTACAGCGTACTTATTCTCTCTGCCGCAATACAGAGTTACTATGTAATCAAGGATACATAACAACCATAAGTCAGCCATTGACGGTCAATTATTATCATGTTTCTGCAGCGAAGTCGTTTCATAAGTCGAGCTTTCATGCACGCAGCGACCAATACACGATCAGTTATAGTCGTGGGTGCTGCGGAAACGTGAGAATAATTGATCGTCAATGGTGTGCATTACACTACGGTTGTTGACAATAACACCAACACGAAGTTTCAATTAAGCATCTCCATCCTTGTGGGAAGTCAGAAAAATATGTTATTCTCTTCCATTCGCTTCTATGATACGTCAACTAACCAATTACTTCTTTTAAAATAAAATATACTCTTTCACATACTTCAACCATTTCTTTTTAGCATGTCCTCTTATCTTGGGTCCTTCCATTTTTCATTTAATAATTCTTCTCATAATTATTATATATAATAATTTACCTTAAAATTATTGATTTTATTATTTATATTCTTCTTTTATTATATCATCATCATTATCAACCCATATTCGACTCACTGTTGAGCTCGAGTCTCTTGTCAGAATGAGAGGGGTTAGGCCAATAGTCCACCACGCTGGCCCAATGCGAATTGGTGGACTTCACACACGCAGAGAATTAAGAAAATTCTCTGATATGCAGGTTTCCTCACGATGTTTTTCCTTCACCGTTTGAGACACGTGATATTAAATTTCTTAAAATGCACACAACTGGATAGTTGGAGGAGGAGGAGACCGGATTCGAACCCACATCCTCTGATATGGGAGGCAGAGGTATCCACTGGGTGTGGGTTTGAGTATAACCGTGATAGCTCAGTGGATATGACCTCTGCCACTATGTGGACCGAGAATATTAAGCGGGTTGCAGGGAGCCGCTGGATGCTGGAGGCTCGAGACCGTTGTGCTTGGAAGTCCATGCAACTGGAGGCAGAGGTCATATTCAATGTTATCCGGCTATGACGTCTTAATTTTAGGAATTAAGACGTCATAGCCGGATTCTTAAAATATTACACCTAAGTCCAAACCAAGCTAACCTTTTACTCCTCAACGTTAGTGTCACTGACGCTTCTTTTAGACTTCCCCTTGACCCTTACCTGGGATCAAGAGAAGTCTCAATTTTAATATTAACTAGCTGACGCCACGCGGTTTCACCCGCGTGGATCCCGTTGCCGTAAGAATATGGGGATAATACATAGCTATAGCCTTCCTCAATAAATGGGCTATCTAACACTGAAAGAATTTTTCAAATCGGACCAGTAGATTCTGAGATTAGCGCGTTCAATTAAATAAACAAACAAACTTTTCAGCTTTATAGTATAGATTATATTAGTATAGATTAGGTAAGTACATTTTTATCAAATAGCGCGCTCTTGGCTCGCACTCATACATCTGAAACAAGATACGCAAAATCCATTCATTACTCGATATCTCTCGCTCGGAGCCAAAAAACCGCATGCAATCCGCACCTGAAAGGCATATTGAAAAAAATCCCACCGAATACGTTCCACCGGATTACCCGGCTTAGTTAGAGGAATGGAACAAAAAACGGTTATCCGGGCTTACTTTTGGCCTGCGGCTTGTGATATTTGTGAGGTAAAAGTAAGTGGGTTTTCATCGTAAGATTTTACTAAAAATTTAAATACTTACTGAGACGTTAGAAGTGAACCTTGTCTTGTATAGTAATCATTGTCAACCCATTTTCGGCTCACTGCTAAACTCCTATCAGAATGAGAGTGGTTAGGCCTTATTAACCCACCACGTCCAATGCGGATTGGCAGACTTCACTCTTACCTTGCCTTAGCTTACCTTATCAGCCGATAGACGTCCACTGCTGGACATAAGCCTCATGCATGAACCTCCAAGCACAACGGTCTCCTTTGCGAGCCGCCAGAATCCAGCGGCTTACTGCAACCCGCTTGATATTCTCGGTCCACCTAGTAAGAGGTCGACCAACACTGCTTTTTCGTGCGGGGTCGCCATTTCAGCACCTTGGCACGTTCATCGGCTCTTCGAACTATGTGGCAGATTTCACACACGCAGAAAATTAAGAAAATTCTCAGATATGCAGATTTCCTCACGATTTTTGATATTTAAAACTGAAAAGGTACATACCCAGGACCGGTTCGAACCTACACGCTCCGGAATCGGAGGCAGAGGTCATATCCACTGAGCTATCACGGCTCTTTATTTTTCAGTCTATTAGTAGAAGATCTGAATTAGAAACAACTTTCACCCATTTGTTTAATGGATGAAATGTGCTTTATATGAAAATTAGGATGTTTAAAAATATGTTGCGAGTAGGTTGCCTAAAAAACTCCTGGTCAAGCCATAATTCATGATAGTTATTAATGTTTTGGTTAGGAGATTTTTAGGCAACTTACTCGCAATAAATTTTAATAAAAACACTTTACATTTATTAAACAGATGGGTGAAGGTCGTTTTTAATTCTAAAAGAACAACTTATTCATAATCATCATTATGTGATGTTTATGTGCAGATATAATAATAATATTATTTTCTAACTCAATAACTTGTTAGTTAAGTAATTAGTAAATATGACTATAGCTCGCATAATCTTCACAGCTAATTGATATGCTGTATGATTTACCGAATATATGTCGTAGACGAGAAATAAGTAGACAGACTAAGCGTTCATTGTATTCTCTCAAAAAGGAGAAACACTTTTACGTGGTCATTTGTAAAATCTCTTATTTTATAGAGTCCAACACAAAAGTTGTTACTGAATACATACTTGCCGCCTTTTTTTTTCAGTCATGATTCAAACAAGAATAAATGTACTATGAGGACAAAGTTACTGCTTTAACTTGTTGCAAAATATAAGTAAAAGTTAGCTTAAAATCTATATAGATAAAACAAAGTCGTGTTATTTACACTATTTAAAACTCAAGAACGGCTGGACCGATTTGGCTAGTTTTAACTAAAATAGTTCAGTCGAGTTTAGTGTTATGGGATTGCAAAATCGTGTATTTTTTTGCCCACATCGGCACGCCGATTAATAATTGTCTATTGACTTCTCTATCTACGATATTTGTAAAGTTTGTATAGGTTTAGATAGAAAATCAAACACTGGAAAACGTTTTAGAATATTTTTCCTTTATTTTCGTTTCTCAATATTTTATTGAAAACCGACATCCCGACAGTTAGAAAGTCTTCGTTCAAACTATTTACATTTCATTAACTTTTAACAAACATAATTAATTAAAATTCTCTATAAAAGTGATATTATTAGTCATAACAAAACAATTGGCTAGTAACATAATTATAGATATTAAATATCTGCTTTAAAATAATTATTATTGACTAACATTTTACTATCAAATTAAGATATTCTTATAAAAAGTTTCGATGACTGTATAAATAAAAAAAAAAATTGTAATACAATTTATATTAGACGCCAATACACTTGCGACATATTAGGTATTCGTGGTTATTCAGACATTTTTAACCGACTTCAAAATATGAGGAGATTATCAATTCGTCGCAATCTTTTTTTATATACAATATTTTTGAGAGACCAAGTAAAGTGTAACTTACTGACTGAATTATTAGGCTATAACCAAGTCATGTATGATTATAGCAACAAAAAAAATACATAAGTGCATGTATTTTTGTTCAAGGTAGTTCTAGATATGTACTACTCGTATATCTCGTATATCTCGTGATCTTACGGCCAGGTCCTAAGGTTTACTTTGCACAGTAAAGCCTCATTTACACGAGAGTTTTTTAACGGACGTTAAAAAAGCGTTTAAATACAACAAATGTATTCCCTAGTATATGTTTACACGACAGGGTTTTTAAAACACGACCCTTTTTTATCGAGTAGTGTTGCATTTTCAATTTTGGGCGTTGGAAATAGACCATGAATTAAATTAAGATCGTTATTAAAAGCGCCAACGCTGAGTTTTAACGTATCCCTTTTTTAACTCTCGTGAAAATATAATATTTTTGACGCGTCTAGCGTCAAAAATATAATTGTATATATATTGTATATATAATTGTATTGCATTTCTTGCACCCGACAAACTAATTTAGTATTGCGGTTAATATAATACTACTAATATTATAAACGCGAAAGTTTGTATGGATGTTTGAATGTTTGTTTGGATTTTTGTTACTCGTTAACGCCGCTACTACTGAAGCGATTTGGCTGAAATGGAATGAAAATAGATTTTACTCTGGATTAACACATAGGCTACTTTTTATCCTGAAAAAATTCATGGCTTTCCGAGATTTGCGAAAACTGATGATTTTGATGACATGAATATTTGTCACTCTTTCACGGCTCGACTAGTGAACCGAATTAGCTGAAATTTGACATTGAAATATATTACAGCATGTATTAACACTAAGGCTACTTTTTATCCCGGAAAAATCCATGATTCCCGAGGGATTTGCGAAAAACTAGTGGTTAACGATAGTGGAACATAATTAATGACGAATGGTTTGACATACTTGTTTCGAATAATAGAGTTTAAAGAAGAAAATTTTACACCGGCTATAAAACAGTCGCAATCTTTATAAAATAAAGGGTTAGTTACACACGGAGAGTTTCTTGGATGCGAGGTTTAGCTTCTTCTATATAAGCAACAATTTTATCTCAGTGTCACTTTGGCGATAAGATTGTAATCTAGAAAGAAACGGTCGCTCGCAAACGTGAACTCTCATTGTGTAACTTAGCCTTAAGGTTGACGCTGCAAATACAATGTACCTATTTTATAGTTCATGACCACGATAGAAAATTGCGCTTTAGGCAACTTAATTTAAAAAATTGCGATTTTTTAATTCGTTGTCGTCGTCATCAACCCATATTCGGCTCACTGCTGAGCTCGAGTCTCCTCTCAGAATGAGAGGGGTTAGGCCAATAGTCCACCACGCTGGCCCAATGCGGATTGGCAGACTTCACACACGCACACGAATGAAGATAATTCTCTGGTATGCAGGTTTCCTCACGATGTTTTCCTTCACCGATTGAGACACGTGATATTTAATTTCTTAAAATGCACACAACTGAAAAGTTGGAGGTGCATGCCCGGGACCGGATTCGAACCCACACCCTCCGGAATCGGAGGCAGAGGTCATATCCACTAGGCTATCACTGCTTATTTTTTAATTCAGTGAACAGTAATTCTACCACCTGTTCAGTGATCTACCAAGAAAGATGACAACTCCACCTTAAATTAATATATCATTTTTGATACTTTTATCTGAAATATTTGGACAGAAAAATACAACTTGTTTCGATTATAATTCTTATAAATTGATATTTTAAGAACCTACCTACTGAAAAAAATCTAAGAACCCTATGGATTATTTGAAAACAATATATGGCCTATCGGATCCAGTAAACTAGGTATTTCCTGAAATTATAGTAGGTATAGTCACTACATACTGGTCGCTGTGTATTGACGTCTTTACATGAACCTCACATAAGTTGTTCGACAACACCAAATCATAAAAGGAAAATGTTATAGTTAATCTATTTCGGGAAGTCTATTTGACTTTAAATGTAGAGGTAAGATGATAGTGCAAGCGAGAACTGAAGGAGAATTATCTCTCAACACACACACGCAGCGTTAATCTGTATTTCTTATTTATTCCACATAATATGGAAACGTAAATGAAATAAGAAAGCTGAATTTTGGATATGACGTGGGATCTGACTTAGATCAATATCTCAATAACTGAGAAATGTAAAGAACTTTATTTATAGAGCTTATAAACGAAAATCAGAATTTTCGTATATCAACGGAGTTTGTAAAAAAAACTGAATTCAACCCTTTTTTCAATAAGCTGGAAAATGCACTTAGAAAATCTTGGTCGAGAATTTGAAGTTTCCCTTTTCTTTTTTTTTCTCGGTTTCCCCCACGCCATATCTAAATTCAGCTTTCTTGATTTATTTGCATTTATAATCCGTTTATTCCGTTATAATTACTGTTGTAATAACTAAGCAGTGTCTCAAATTCGTTTATATCTCTCACTGTCTAACATCATAGTAAAGATGGAGAAAGATACACATGAATTCCAAGCTCACACTGTCAAATTATAAAAACATATGTAATTATATTTACTCACCAACACACCTGTCAAATGCTTGTCTGTACATCTTGCCACTGCATCCATAGCCAAGTGGACTTACCGGAATAGACAATTTTAAACTAAAAATATATAATACAAAAATTTTATCAATACATTGCTTGTCAAAATTATTTTATCTAAAGCGAATGTCTTAAATTAATCACGTGTCCCAATATTTTGTTGACGACACAGAAATTATGTTAAATTGTATAATACAAAACATTTACACTAGTAACTTTGTATATATACAAGTCTTCCGTAACGGACAATTTGATAATATGAACTTAAATTATTTTATTTCACCTCAACATGAATTTTGTTAATTATTATTAACAACACATAATAGAACGACAACCTGTGATGGCCAGATCTTCGTATAAAAGTTAGTCAGCACATACCATTGAATTCTAATAAAAAAAAAATAATTAAAAAAAATATAAAAACCCGACTTGACTAACCTGCTCGCATCTAGTCATTCTCCTCGCATATTTCGTATTCTTTTAGAAAATCAATGTGAAGTCATCCTCCGTCGACATAATGTTTTGTATTGGATAGAATCAGGCGTTACTTTGCGGAAGTTCATCATGAATATATAATAGCTTATTTATTTTGCTATTATCCGCGAAAAGCCGACGAACCCATTCGACAACGTCACCCAGGTCCGACAAAATACTCTCTAAATAGAGGCTTTTCGCAGATAATAGCAAAATAAAGAAATTATTATATAGACAGTTTTGTGACAATCATTCATTTGTCAAAGTTATCAAATCACCTTTTATAAGACGACGAAGGTCCAGCCATCACTGGTTTTTTGACTACATGAATTAACAAATAGGTAAATGTCAATACTTAGGAATTATTAATATTAAAAACACTAAGACGCCGTACAGACTACTTTAGTATTTTAGTCGAGTACGAAAAATTTTTGGGCGGTAAATCCAAATATCGTTCGTACTCGACTAAAATAATAAAATAGACCGAACGTGACCTAACATCTGCCTTTTGAACTTAAATATGACTATAAAATTAACCTTGAAAACACATTGGTAAATTAACTAATATAAATATTTCAAGGATTTTGGACATTTTTTTATTTGCTTATCCTAAAGCATCATCAAAAAAAATATAATAATTTCCGTGTGTTTTTTAAGGTAAGATGAGGGTCATATTCAAAAATTATAGTATAGAAGTATTAGTGTTTTAAAATAAATAACTTAAATTAAATTTAGTATAAGTTTTTAAATGTTATTACAACTTTGGAGTTTTTTGATTACTTAAATTTTACAAGCTTTTATTTAACTTGCCCTGTTTATTTTTTGATCAAATTTTTAAAGTTAAATTAGACTTAATTTCAGGCATGCAATTGGACTTTTTAATATAGGTACTTGTGTATTTTTGTTGACAATAATCGCTATGGTAATATTATGAAACTGATTTGATGATGATTAGACGGTGTCTAAATCATGCAAGTTATTTTGTAACTCGCCTTGACAGCCGCTTTTTTTTTAATTGATAAATGTATATCATAGCAAACATGTCGGAAACGGGTTGACATAAGAAGCGGATTTAAAGAGCAAAACAGGTCTGACAACTCTCACTAAGAATGTTACCAATAAACCCTCGAGTAGCACAGAATAACCTTGAGCGAAGTCCCGGACTTGTGACCGAAGGATGCAGGGTTAAAGACGTCTTTTAAAACTAGTCAACACTCCCCATATCCACTCAAGTTATTCTTCCCGCCAAGTAATAATCCAACAAAAGGTGCTGACAGATCGAACGCCATGACAAGAATGAGCTAGTCGCCTATATCGCACTCGGCCTCCCACTACTCCCTATCAAACTCGCAGAATACTTCGTACTATCTCAGCTCATCATGGCTCAAGCCGACAAACCTAATCACGCTCTGATGTTTCATGATAGGTATCTTTAAAAGATAAGTAAAAAGACATACTCTAGGAAAACTTGTCCTTACAACTTAAAACTTGACTTACCATAAGATGACATAACGGTAAAACGCTACTCTTAAAAAATGTTAGGGCATTTATTTAAATAAAAACTTGCTTTTTTATATAAATATTTAAATATTATTAACTGTACAAATCTATAGAAAAAAATGTGAAACGCAATTTAATTCCATTTCTTTAGCCCCCTTTATATATAACGTTGGTTACTTTTAAAAAACTGTCGTCGTTAAGAATAATAATTAAACTATCGTGAGGGTTATTCATATTAATTGATTATGAAACACGGCTAAAACTCACGTGATAGTAGGTCGGAGTATGCCCGACTAGTTTTGAACCAATACGGGGCCCTTAGTCATGACCCGGTTTTTGCAACGCGGCACGATTCAAACTACGAAGCGGCGGCGCGGCGCGCAGCTGATCGCATCGCGCGCTGGGAGAGGGGTTGAGTGGTGGTTTCGTTACACTCTCCGACGGTTCATTAATGTCATCGTATGGGTTCGAAACTAGTCGGACATGCTCCGACCTTATATCACGTGAGTTTTAGCCGTGTTTCATAATCAAATAATAATAATTAAGTTTAACTTTTGATATACTAGTTACAATTGTAATAAAGAAAACGTATCCAGTTGGCTAAAATATTAATTTCTTATATGAAATTTTACAATTTTCACAACCATTGTAAATTAATTTTAAAATAAAGCTTTCAATGAATTAATATCAAATATTGTTTAAAACAAACATTTTTATTTTTATGTGTCACCTATATTATTACGTATTATAAACCCATATCAAATACTTTGAATCTAGATTATTCGTGGAATATCAATGATATTTACAATTTACAAACAAACCGTAACAAAGTCCAATATTTCGTTCATCCTAACTATTTAGGTAATTAAAATTAGATTTAACAGTCTCGGCAATTTCAGACATTGTTTGAGCTACATGAAAGCTAAGCAACGCAACAATGTACATTATTACTAGTACATTACATTGTGATCACTTTGCTTAGCATCAAACAAATTAAAATTAATAATGTATTAAAATTAATTATTTATTATTCATACATATTTTATGATTACAACCATGCTCAGAAGTTTAAATTATTCACGGTGTAGTAGATGGAGCGTGAAGACATGAATGAAACTAAAAGAGCGACATGGAGCGGGGAAAGCAAAAATGCTTTGTTTCTGCTTTCCACGCTCCATAAGTTTACACACATAAACGCACTAGTCGTGCGTTGCGTACACCTTACTAACACAAACAAAACAGAACTTTCATCATAAAAAAGTATTACATGCAAATGAACTTTTTATCAGCGTTCGAAATACAAACCGCGGTGTGAAAAGCTCTTCTGAAGCATCCAAATGCATCTAAGCTTCAAAATATTGTCACAATTTATAACTCGATTTCCTTCAAGACGAGAGTTTAATCTTTCAACTTTACTTTCTGGCAAGCGCGCTCGAACTTAAAGTTAACCGCAACTTTCCTATAAACGTGATTAACCTTGATCAATAGATTCACAGATCTATCTGGTGTTGACGTATATAACTGTGGATTTATAACTCTACTCGAAAATTTCTGGGTTTGATTTTCAGGGTCAACGATTTTTAATTTAATTTTGATTTTCTTTAATATAAAATAGGGTTTATTCTAGCAGGCAATCGGATAGTACATGCTGGTAGCAAACTACCGGCAATGTTGTAACGCTAAGTGATTCAGATGATTTAATATCACAACATAAAATTTAGTGCTTTAAGATGTTAGATTGTAAGCCACTTAACATCAGATAGGATTGAAGTCAAGCGCAAGACAAAAAGTAAAATTCATAAATGGCGTCTTGTTAACTATAATATTTATTTTAATATTGCGTTTATTAATGATATTTAATATAGGGGTTTCTCAACTATGAACATATCTAATTTGGCATATGACACCAAATTGACAAAATACATAACGGACGAAATGAAAGCATTATTACCACATTGACAGTTACGAGGTACTGAAATTGTTTCTTAAAAACCTTGCTTGTATTTTCATACCATATAACAATATTTTGATGAAGTTGTACAATATTTAGGCAATGTAATATCAGTTTTTTATCGGAACTAGCATTGTGATATTATGAGATATAAAATACGATACCTATAAACTAAGCGAGAATTCGTTAACCGTAAATAAGTAGCTACAATTATAAACATTATTCACAGATAAAAGTCTTTTCAACAAATCGATGATCACTTTCAAATAGAAATTGTCATAATGAATGAATCAGCAACATATTGTCCAAATATAATAATTGCATGAAATCACCGAAACGTTCACCTCATTGTTACTTGAGCATTATTTACAGGCCCTATAGCTGCGTGGTCTGTCAAAGGGGGGTGTCGCGCGCTGGGTGTGCGTGCGCCGACGGGTGCGCATGTGGGTGCACGTGTGGGTGCGCATGTGGGTGCGCACGGGGCAGGGTGCGCAGGTGCTGGAGGGGGATGCAACGATCGTTCGCGGCACCCGTGTTACGAGGTAGAGTGCAGGAGCCACCCGCGAAACCTGCTGGCGGCGGTATCCCTGGAGTTGACGTCTGTTGAAATAAATATCGAAGTTAATACAATAAGAAAGAAAGAAAAAACGTCTACTATAAAACCACACACCACAATGCCTAAGCACCATCGTAGTGTCATGCCTGAACCACCTGAACAAGGCAAGACAAAAACTCAAGTAGCAGAAGCATGAAACAACCACACTGTCATGTTAGGCACAACCTTGAAAAAGGTGCTCATCACTCTGCTGCATGAACCAAGCATATGCTGGAGCTAATGGTATCTAATAGGTAGTTCCCTTTTTCTATGATAAATTAATTCAGGCTCTGTATATCTTAATAAAAGCAGGCTGACGATGAAACATAAAAACTTGTTTATAAAACAAAGTTCAGTTAATTACACACGTTAATATGTTAAAGAAAATAATTTGATATAAACAGATTATTGCTAAGTAAAGACATTTTTTTTTATCCTGTTACTTTAACTTAAGAACTAAGTGGATTTTCATATGATTTTCATAAATACTCTAAATGAGTTATTAGGTGTCGATTTAGATATATTTAAAATTATTCAAAAGGGTCCCCAACCCTGACGTTGGGGTCAGAAAGTGCTGGAATGGCGACCGCGCACTAGTAAGCGCAGTGTTGGCCGACCCCCCACCAGGTGGACTGACGACATCAAGCGAGTCGCAGGGGTTCGCTAGATGCAGGTGGCTCAGTATCGTGATGTTCAGTCCTGCAGTGGACGATCATCGGCTGATATGATGATGATGATTCAAAAGGGTTAATTATTAAAAATTAAAAACTGTTGAAGGCTATACGAATTTAAAAATGTTTTCTAATCCTATAACAATGATAGAAGGAACATAATCGAAATAAAGCCAGCAAACGTAAGCTAGTAATTCGTGTGTAGCCATTACCATAACACAATTTGCATAAGATCCGACTATGAAAGCCAAATATTTTGCTAAAATTTGACTTAAGTCCCCATTCGCGCTACGTCTGGATTAAGAAACTTTGCAGAGAGAAATAATGTGACTGTTATTACAGTAATTATTATGGTCATTAATTTTCAAGCGAAACAGGGGAATTTGCAGGTTTTTTTCAATGACCATAATTTATTATTAATTTAAATTTTGCTGAATTCTTAATAAGTTAGACTATGAGCCATTTTATAAAGGCTGAAAGTTTGTCAAAATTTTTTGACAAACTTTCAAATCACCATTATTAACCTATATTCAGCTCACTGCTGAGCTCTAGTCTCCTCTCAGAATGAAAAAAGGTTAGGCCAACAATCCACCACGCTGGCCCTTTCCGGGTTGGCAGATTTCTCACATACAGGTTTTCTAACGATGTTTTTTCTTCACCGTTTGAGACACGTGATATTTAATTTCTTAAAATGCACATAATTCAAAAGCAGGAGGTGCATGCCCCGAACCGGATTCAACATACGCCCTCCGTAATTGGAGGCAGAGGTCATATCCACTGGGCTATCACCATAAGCAATTTACGATAGAGTGTGGATTGTGTGGCAGAAAAGTAGCAGAGTTGAAAGATCCAGACCGTTCAAGTATGTTTTATAAATATTATTCCTCGACATAAAATGAGATATCATATTTATCTCCATTGCGTAGTAACTTAGCTTCACAGCAACCCTCCAAAGAATACCGTTAAAGTTTTTTTTAAAGAGAACTTTAAAGGTCTCTAACAAAGGGCTTTTTATTTTTTTTATTCTATACAAGTTAGCCCTTGACTACAATCTCACCTGATGCTAAGTGATGATGCAGTCTAAGATAGAAGCGGGTTAACTTGTTAGGAGGAGGATGAAAATCCACACCCCTATTCAGTTTCTACACGACATCGTACCGGAACTCTAAATCGCTTATCGGTACGTCTTTGTCGGTAGGGTGGTAACTAGCCACGGTCGAAACCTCCCACCGGCTGGGGATCGAACCCAGGACTTCCGTTTTGTAAATCCACCGCGCATACCACTGCCCCATCGAGGCCGTCAAAGTTTTACAAAGGTAGGTAAAAGGTAGGTAAAAGGTAAAAGGTAGGTAGGTAAGGTAAGGGTTGCTACGAAGGTAATGGTCAGGCAACTGATGACATGATTCATATGCAGGCTCTTAGTCTGTTACGTATTATAAATTGATAAATTGCTTACAGTATTGTCGTGTATGGGAGGATGCGAAGGCGGCGGCGCAGTCCGCAGCGGGCAGTAGCCAGGGATGCTGCCGCGGACCCCGGCGATGCTTCCTCTCGGCGCCCTGTTGTTGGGCGGTGATATTGTTGACACTTGTTGTTGGCGGAAGTAATCCACCTGCTGTTTGGAAAAAAGATTTTACACTGATTAATTGGTTAATATTTAAATTTTCTGCGTAAAATCTGCCCAGATTCGATAAAGTATCCCTTTGCGTTTCACGCCAAAACCGGTGCATCCTCAATAAATGTCGCCTCTACAGCTTTGTAAAGATTTTTCGGATCCACTTGGATTTTCGCTAAGAATCCATACTTATATTAAAAATACGAAAGTCTGCTTAACTGACTGTGCGACAGTTTCTCTGTCTGTTACCTTTTCAAGACTAAACCACAGAACCGATTTGGGTGAAATTTGGTATGGAGATAGATTCGACCTTGGAGCAGAACATATACTTCTTATTCCAGTAATATCTATGTTTCCTATGGGATTTGTAAAAAACAAAACTTCACGCCTAATAGTACGGTTAATAAAAAAGAGAACGGCTAAGGAACGTAAGGCTAATAGTAAAATAAATCAAATAATTCGTTACTATGACTTTTGATAAGTATGTAGACAGAGCATTTATGCGGACACGTCACTCATACTGCTAAGGAATCTAAAGTTCTAAACATCTTATGCAGCTAAAAACTTTGTTTGTCACCGATAGCTTTATTTATTTATTATTTATTTTAATTCTTTATTGCACACAAATAAGATACAATAAAAATAAGAGAAGAAAAAAAAAATAGAAAAGTAAGATGCGCAAAGGCGGTCTTATTGCTAAAAGCGATCTCCTCCAGACAACCTTACATGAAATATTTAAAGAAAGGAAAGTTTGACTTGGTCTGCTAGTTTAATATATTTAAACATAGAATACGGCGTAGGTCTCAAAATATTAATTAAGAATACTCGTAGTATGATAAATTACTGTGGCCTACATTGTGCTATGCAAAAAAACTACTAAATCATTTTACCTAGCTGACAAATTGCCAAGAAAACTTACTAATATATTTTAGTATACTATCACTTCGTACAAAGGCTCTGTTAGATCAATCAATGTAGTACTTTGTAGAGGAGTGAAAGGCGTGAAATGATGCAGCGGAAATATTCTCATAAAATTTATATCTCAAGAGTCATTTCAAGTACATCAAACTCTATTGAATTATAGCTAGAATGATGTAATAATGTAATGGGTTGAGAATTTCGACCTTTGTTGTTGTTGGAGAATTTTGGTTGTTGATTGGTGGTTGGTTTAGGAATAAAGAAACAATAACACAAGCAAAAATAAGCAAACGTAAATTGAATATTATTTTTATCCTGTAGATATTGAGGCTAAAAAGTGATTCCTTATGAAAAATGTATACCTATTTTTTATTGACTTGTTAGCTCTTGACTTCAATCTCATCTGATATAAAGTGACGATGCAGTTGTTGGAAGCAGGCTTACTTTGAAGAGGTACATCTTTATTCTACCTATAACTCTAAAGGAAAGCGTCCACTGAACCGCATCGTACGCATCGGATGTATCGCATCAAATGAATTTTAATATTCTTGGTAAAGAAAGTCATAGTGCGTCAACAGATCCGCATCGAACGGATTTTACCTACCGTAAAATTAAAAAACTGATTGATGCGATGCGTGCGATACCTACGATCCGGATAAGTAGATGCTTACGTTTACGGTCTCTAACGGCATCGTACCGGAACGCTTAATAGCTTGGTATGTCTTTGCCTGTAAACTAAGCGTCACTGGGTACTGAGCTGACTGATACTGGGTATCAACCCACAACCTCTATGTTGAGAACTATAGCATATCTACGCTAGAGAGGTCGTCAAACCTACCTGCAAATGATCAGTATCAGACGGTATAATATCCGGGTTCCTGTCATCACTTTCGCTGTCATCCTTCTCCCGGAGTTTATCCGGGGAGGCTGGCTGGGAGGTGGCGCCTCCGGAGCGCAACTTGCGTTTGGTGCACCTCTGACGCACAGCCACCATGAACAACACCAACACCACCATAAAAACCCCGCCACCACCCACCGCTGCTGACATCGCTCCCGACATTTGAAAGGCAGTCTTTGGTATATCTAGGAAAGAGAATATATCATAAAGTTTTAATATCATCATTATCCACTTAGATGTCCACTGATTGACATAGCCCTTTGTAAGGACTTCTAAACACCACATCTTATAGTTCGTCATTATAGTTACCGAAACTGCCTCGTCGATCTGGTAGTTATATAGTTTCTTTCTTATAAGTCTTAATTGTGAAATGAGGCTTATTTTTCCCAGATTTTCTCTATCATTGTTTTTACTTAAAGTTAGGCAATCGGTGTTGTCACACTGAGTGCCTTGAAAAGCACTTTAAGTCGTAGGTCATAGTCAAGTAATTAATATAAGTTTTATTTAGAACAGTATCACGGGGGACGTCTGAAAATTATTGTACCGACGGAAAGAGGAAGTCTGAAAATGGCACCAGTGACAGAGAAGTTGACTATTGATATGGGTTTTTACTGTAGAGAGATAAAAGTCTTAATAACATAAGAATGTTGAAATTTGTAAATGGATGGACACAAGAGAAGAGGAAGGCCGAAAAGGCCGGAGTGTTTGAAAGAGAATATCGTAATGCACGGCATTGACGATCAATTATTCTTACGTTTCTGCAGCACCCACTACTATAACTGATCGTGTATTGGTCGCTGCATGCATGACGGTCGACTAATGAAACGTCTTCATCGCTGGAGAAACGTAAAAGAAGTAGACGATGTTGTTGCAATATGATAATGACATATTTCTCCAACCCCATGTAAGTGAAACAAAGAGAAAAAGGTAAGGATGACCATGAGAACAGAGTCACATATGCGGTCATAATCACCCATATTGGTGTCAATAAAGATAGACATAAACATATGAGCAGTAAATCCACATTCAAAATAGAAAATAGGCATTAAATAGGCAGAAGTTATTTACCTAAACTCTTATCATGAACGTGGTGTTTCTCGGGCGGTCGCAGCGTGCTAGCTCTTAAAGGGTACGGGTCTCCTCTTCCCTTCGCGTTGTACGCTAACACGGCAGCGGCGTATGTGTGTCCCGGTATTAGCCCGCCCGCCGTGAAGCGTGGCACGGCGCTCGACACGTTGGCTACGATCTCCTGTTGGGTGAAATTAGCTCCGAAGATGTTAAACTGCTAAATATTTAGTCATAAGGTGAACGGGACGGGACGGGACGGTGACGTGACGCTATCGGTAGTTATTAAGCTATTGCATAGCTTCTATCCGGGCCTTGAGCGTGGGGACCGAATCCAGAAATTCCGTAACGAGAAAACCTCACGCTCCCCACTCCGACGGGCAACAAATACGATTACAAATACGGTTTACAAGATTCAGTTACGATACAAACAAATGTGTTGACGCATGATAATCCGATTGAAATACCTAATTTTAATTGTATTGTTCAGTTCAAACAAGATACTGTTTCAAAAGGTAGGGTAGCTATTTACCAAAATGAAAATGATATTACTAATATTATGACTCCAAATATTGAAAAAAATATTCCACACGTTAGCGATGTTAATGTTAAGCGCTCAGTTGTTGGAGATATTTGTGCGTGATTATGCAAACTTAGAAATGGCCTACAAATAGTTATGGTAGCAATTTACATTTCTCCCAATCCAAAATTGGACGAGGTAGAGCATTTTATTGTTTTGTAATATACCTACTAGTTATTAAGGAATACGTTATATGGAGCCGTTGCGCTCAGCGTGACTGCGACGTCCCGTCTTATCTGATATTGTGACGGAACATAAAGCTCTCATTCGCACGAGAGTTTTATTAGCGGACGATAAAAACCTTTCAAATACAACAAATACATACCCAAGTATATATTCACATGACAGCGATTTTAAAATACGGCGTTTTTTTGGAGCAGTGTTGCATTTTCAATTTTAGGCGTTGGAAATGGACCTTCATTTAACTTCATACTATATTTGAACGCTTTTTTAATGTCCGTTTAAAAAACTCTCGTGCGAATGAGGGTCCGGTCCCGTAACTAGTTAACATGCGCTAGGTGCAACTTTATATATCACTTCAATAATAAGGAAATAATATTCTGGGTCACATAGTGATAAGTTTAGTCATTTATAGTCATTTATAAAAGGAAAAAAAAACTTTAATACCAAAATAGCATACGATAACTACCTACTAATAGACAATAATAATAGTAATATGTAGATACAAAAGTATACAAAGTTTGATGTACAAAGAAATAATCTAATTTTAAATATCTAGGATAGGATAGCTGTAATCTTACCTGAGTAACAATATCTCTAACTTCTAACAAAAATGACTGAGGCATGCCCCCATTGAAGCCTTCCGAGCATCGAACACCAAACGACGTGAGCGACGCATTCACCACTGTGCAGTTGTGGACTTGATCTGGTCGACCTAAAACAAAAATTAGTAATTAATTAATTAAATGTTTAGTTAAATGGAAATTCATTTCACTTGGTTACTTAACTAAAACTATTCACATAGTTGCTAATAATAATATGGTTAGGTTCAAGCCTCAATAGCTCAACGGTAAGAGCGGTTGGACTCATCACCGAGGGGTGGTGGTTCGATCCCCGCCCCGTTGGTCTATTGTCGTACCCACTCCTAGCACAGTCTTTCCCGACTAATTGAAGGGGACTGGGAATATTGGTCATATTTAACAAAAAAAGATATGGCAAATAAAAAAAAAAGCGATATCAAAATTACGACAAATATAGACTCCGCACCACGAAAGAAGTCCCACGACTAAAACCTCAACTAAAATTGACAGCGCCTTAAACAAATGAGAATAAGGTCGCCATTATCTAATGACAGTGAACGCCATTAAGATGTTAGTTAGCGCCGCGTCTACGAGACTTGTTTCATGGCGCGTAGTATAATTTGTTAATTGGGCTATTTTGATCAAAAAACTAATCCAAACGTCAGTCAGCCAGACCTAACAAAATATATGAAGGCTTTGGTAGGAAGAGTAGTAATCATACTTTTTTAGA
Source organism: Bicyclus anynana (assembly GCF_947172395.1). Classification (NCBI taxonomy): domain Eukaryota; kingdom Metazoa; phylum Arthropoda; class Insecta; order Lepidoptera; family Nymphalidae; genus Bicyclus; species Bicyclus anynana. Next base: position 5,560,157 of record NC_069103.1, on the reverse strand, counting down.
CAAAATCGGTTTAAAACATATTGATGTTAGTTATAGGAGGTGGAAAATCGTGTAACAAAAATAACTTAATAAGAACAGTGGAATTTTATAACCTTATAATTTACTACTACTAAGCTATTTTCACTACAGTCCAATTGGACATTATTGGGACAAAAACATTACATTGGGGATAAAAAATACCCGACTGTCGTCTTGTTTTTTTAGCACTAGCTATTTTCAAACGAGTAGGAAAAAGTGAATTTACATAAGCATCCACTTTGTAACTTTGAAGAAAGTCTGTCAATATCCCAAAGAGCATTACATTAGGAGATGAGAATCTTGGAGAGTATAGACACTTGGCACCAGATCGTGTCGTTAACATTAAATCAAATGAAAATATGGCATAAATAATGAGAGGACTACATTTACATAAAGCTTAGGCCGCGTTTTCATTATGTCGGAGCGACATTTTACAGTGCAGTGTCGTGGTTTGTGCATTTAACCATTCGCTGCCCGCGAGTATTTTATCGAAAAGCCCGTCTGCGTTGTAGAAGCCGACAGTCAGTGAATGCGGTTTTAATCTACCGTTGTGAGCCATTTAAAAAATCTCTATCACGCGGAGCATGATACTGTGCTCGCTTATTTTACTTTATATTTTTTTACATGTGACGTAACGGATACGACCGGTGGGCGACCGGTCGTCCATTTAGGTGTCAAATGGTTTGGATGAACAATGGTTAAAGTGTTTATCAGATAGCATGGGTACGGTGACAGTCGCTTGTATGACGTTAATAATACGTTCTATTATCATGCGGCAATTGCGGCAAAGTTTCATTCAACACAAAGAGTGAAACGAACTGTCACCCGCACCGTCCTACATGAAATATACTTTAAATGGAGGTGTTCACATGTAGGACGGCACTACCAACTGTCGTCCACGACGCCTTTTTTACTGTGACGACAGATTATCGTGAACGGCTAGCACGACAATCGTAAAACGGTAAAAGATCGTCACCACAAACAGAGAACGTAAACCGACACAGTAAAATATCGACCCGATACAATAGGAGCAGCTAGCCACGATTGTCGTTTAACAGTTCAACGATAGAAGTCGTTATAGTGAGAACAGCTAGAGACGACAGTCGACGTCGCTCATTGTCGACATAATGGAAACGCACCCTAATTGTGTATTGTTCGGTATATAATTGGTGTTATTTGTTGTCCGTCGAATGTGAAAGCTTTTGAATTAATATTACATGACATCTCACAGAATTTATAGAAAGTGAATAAAATATTGAATATAAAATATAGTGGATTGGTGACAACAAAATTTTCGCATTGTTAAATTTTATATTCCAAAAATTTTCACCATGATGGAATTAACAGACTATTACATCAGAACATTAACGTTTTATTCAATTGTTTTATTATACAAGTGGTCTGCATTGTAGCGCGTCATTTCAGTGAAATGATAAAGCTTTAGAATGTTGCTAGTAGAATAAAAACTTGGTCAGACAGTCCATAGACTAATATATACTAATTTTATAAGGCTGAAGAGTTTGTTTATTTGTTTGTTTGGTTGAACGCGCTAATCTCTACGGCACCGTCGGTGGAAGGATGTGATCCAGTTAAATGATTATTCCGAAAGTTATATACCTATATTACACCTATATTTCTTAAAATTTAAAATTATGTATTCAATATAATCTAACACAGTTAGATTGTAAAATACGTTAGTTTATAATCTCACTCGTGATATTCCGTCTATCATCATGTAACTCTATGGTAAATTAATCCTGATTGACAATTTAACGGTTTCACTTCCGATAAATTATAATATATCGAAAAATAACACGTTAAATTGTAATCAGTATTTTCAGTTCACAATATGACGGCAGATTATAATATCACCAGTGAGATTATAACCTAACGTATTTTACAATCTAACTGTGTCAGATTATATTGAATACATAATTAAGAAATATAGGTGTAATATAGGTATATAATATCAAAAATTTTCAGAACTGACAGACGTTCATTTCGGATTTGACAGACTTTCGGAATAATCCTTTTTACTGGATCACATCCTTCCACCGACGGTGCCGTAGAGATTAGCGCGTTCAACCAAACAAACAAATAAACAAACTCTTCAACCTTATAAAATTAAATCAAAGTATGTAGGTGGCAAAACATTTTAATTGCAATAGCCTTCCGTTCATCTCAGAAAGTCAGAATTATTGTCGTTGCTTCTTTAGTATAACCCTAAAGTGGGAGGTACCTACTTTTATTTCCAAAATACAAAAGATATGTTTACCGGCAGCAATGATGTGATAAACACAGGGCACCCGTTGTTTTCCAATACGATTGTGTGCCCAGCACAGCAGTGTTCCGTAGTCCATCTCAGTATGCGGTGTGTAGGTCACTGTGGAGCTTGTGCCGGATCTCGAGACATAGGTGTTACTGACTTCATTGTTGTTCGCCGTATTGTTGAAAGTCCATCGAAACTGTGGGAAGAAATTGATAATCAGTAGCGTAGCTAGGTGTGGGCGAAATGGGGCATCGCTGACGGCCTCGCACTAAAGGTCACATGAGGACTTGCATTGGCTTGACTACGTTCAAAGAAATATACTAGCCGACGCCTCGCGGTTTCACCCGCGCAAATCCCATTCTCATAAGAGTGTGAGGATAAAATGTCATTGACAAATAACGTGGCATTCTAGTGGTAAAATATTTTTTAAAATAAGTTTAGTAGATCCAGAGATTACCCCCTACAACCCCACAAATTTTACCTCTATAGAATATTAGTATAGAAGTAGATATAGATTAATTACTTAACCCACTTCTACAATGTCACGAAAGTAAGTTTACATTCTTGCGAATTCATCCATTAGTATATAATACGATCAAGATCGTTCTACAAATGACGGAAATATCTCTGGACATACATAAAAAAAAAACATACATACAGCCGAACCTCCTCCTTTTTGGAAGTCAGTTAAAAATACTCTAAGGTGTGAATATTCCAAAAAAATCAGTAAATCTTGGAAACAATATAAGTGGCTCGAGACGGTCAAAGACATTATTGTCTATTCTATGACTGGAAAATTTCGTCGATCGATTCTAAATTGAATTGTATCAATTGTCAATTCCAAATACGTGATTGGAGGCAATTGGTAAATAATTCGAGTTATGCCTATTTTTAATACTGAAGCTACAGATTGAAAAAAAATATGTTGATTGAAATATTTTTATGTGGCAATAACTCCGTTTTTCAATGCGAATATATAGATATTCTATTGTAGGAAGACATTTTGGCCTTGGAGGCAGTAAGTGACAACATACGCTTTAGTTTTAGTTAGTATAGAGAGGGGTTAAGCCAATAGTCTACCACGCTGGCCCAATGCGGATTGGCAGACTTCACACACGAAGAGAATTAAGAAAATTTTCTGGTATGCAGGTTTCCTTACGATGTTTTTCCTTCACCATTTGAGACACGTCATATTTTTTTTTTAATGTACACAACTGAAAAGTTGGAGGTGCATGCCCCGGACCGGATTCGAACCCACACCCTCCGGAATCAGAGAAGGGACAGCTCTATGCACACATAAAATCACCAATTATAATAATTTTATTACTATACCAAATCTGAACAATTATAAATACAATAAAGATGTAAATTAACAAAGTATTTTATAACGACTTCCGTGGTGCAGTGGTATGCGCGGCAGATTTACTAGACGGAGGTCCTGAGTTCGATCCCCGGCCTATTGAGGTTTTCTTAATTGGTCCAGGTCTGGCTGGTGGGAGGCTTCGGCCATGGCTGGTTATCACTCTACCGACAAAGACGTACCGTTAAGCGATTTAGCATTCCGGTACGATGTCGTGTACAAAACGAAAGGGATGTGGAATTGTATCCTCCTATACTAACAAGTTAGCCCGCTTCTAACTTTACACTTACCATCAAACGAAATTATAGTAGAGGGCTAACTTGTAAAGAATAAAAATAAAAATAGTATTTTGCACTTGGTACATAAAACATTCAGTGTATTGATAACATTTCACATTATGTGTAATCTTTTTTAACCGACTTCAAAAAGGAGGAGGTTCTCAATTCAGTCGGTTTTTTTTATGTATGTACACAGATTACTCAAAGACGCCTGGACCGATTTCAAAAATTCTTTTTTTGTTTGAAACGGTATAGTCCCCATTTGGTCCCATTTGGCTTAAATTAAGATAACACCGGCTAAGCACCGCCTTCATGCAGCGTGCTGATCAGCAGGTAGAACATATTATGATGTTTAGTTTTTTAGTTTAATATTTTGTACATTTTGGTAGTGTTAAAAATAGGTTATATTAATATTATAACAATTACTTCACGAACGAGAAAAGGAAGCTGTCGTATTTTAACAGAAATGAATGAGGAATCCAGAATTATAATAATAAGCTCTGGAGGAGTGCCAGGGTCTATTACTTTTGCAGTAAACGAAATTAGACTCCAACGTTATGTCTAGATGTTCCGCATAAATTCATAACTCATTTATAAGTTGTGTAAGACAAAGTTACTCGAGAAACAAAGGAAGTAGCTGATCACAGAGGAAAGTTCAAAGTGACTTAAAGAGAAACAGCTGCATGATCGAATAGAAAATTTTACACAGTAAACTTTTGCTACACACAAAAGTGTCTCGGCGAGGAATGACATCTTTGGCGTTGTATGCATTTTATAGTAACACAAACGTATTGAGCTTGGTTCTTAGCTCGAATCGATTTAGGAGATACTTTTTAAAACTTCACATCAGCTGGCCTATTCACTAAATTGATCCTTAATAACAACCTATTAAAATAACCCAAACGAATCAATGTCACTGACATAGTTCAGCGAGGAATGACATCTTTGGCGTTGTATGCATTTTATAGTAACACAAACGTATTGAGCTTGGTTCTTAACTCGAATCGATTTAGGAGTTTATACTTTTTAAAAGTTCACATCAGTTGGCCTATTCACTAATTTGGTTATTAACAATCTATTAAACTCTTGTCTTGTCACTGACATAGCTCAGCGAGTCGCGAAGCTGAAGTGGCAATGGGTGGGGCACATAGTACGAAGAGCCGATGTACGTTGGGGTCCCAAGGTGCTGAAATGGTGACCCCGCACCAGAAAGCGCAGTGTTGGTCGACCCCTGCTTGGTAGATCGAGGACGTAAAGCGGGTTGCAGGAAGCCGCTGGATGCTGGCGGCTCGAGACCATGCATAAGGCCTATAGGTCCAGCAATGGACGTTCATGGGCTGATAATGATTATGATGATGATAAAATAAACATAAAATCAACGGAGAAATGTCATATACCTACTATATGATATCTACAAAGGGTAGTCAATAGGCACCGGATGACATTTATTCCATAGAATCTCAATTTCTTACATGTCAACTAATATTAGCCTGCTGATCTAGCATTGAGCTACTGTTACAAATGTTCATTTTTAGCAAGAAAGCATGCTACTATTGAGCAGATGCTACTTATTAGCATGTGTATCGCAACATAGCTAATAATGAGCATGCTTATTTTGAATTTTAAGTTTTACAAAATAATGTCGATGTTTTACATCTGCCAGGCGTCCCGTGACGGCTCACATTTTTTTCATTAATAATTGTTTTTTTTTTATCATCTAAAGGTATACTCACACTGACTTCAGGCGGATTGGCGTCGACGTGGCATGTTATATGAGCACGCTCCTGTTTTGCGACACCGTGCACTCTTTGTTGAGAGCTTCTACATGTCGGGGCGTCTGCATAACGAAAGTTTGAAATTAGCATACTTATTATATGAGTAAGTAGGTATAAATAATGTGTGTAGGTCAATAAACTTTAACTCTCATTCGCACGAGAGTTTTTTTTAACGGACGTTAAAAAAGCGTTCAAATACAACACTTGCATTCACAACTATACGAGTATTTTTTTTTTTATTCTTTACAAGTTAGCCCTTGATTACAATCTCACCTGATGGTAAGTGATGATGCAATCTAAGATGGAAGCGGGCTAACTTGTTAGGAGGAGGTTGAAAATCCACACCCCTATCGGTTTCTACAAGGCATCGTACCGGAACGCTAAATCGCTTGGCGGTATTTCTTTGTCGGTAGGGTGGTAACTGGCCACGGCCGAAGCCTCCCACCAGCCAGACCTGGACCAATTAAGAAAATCTCAATCGGCCCAGCCGGGGATCGAACCCAAGACCTCCGTCTTGTAAATCCACCGCGCATACCACTGCGCCACGGAGGCCGAGGTTTAAAAACGCTGTGATGTGAACAGGATGTTCACATGACAGCGTTTTTAAAACTTCATACGCTACGCTACGCTGGGTTTTAAGGCATCGCTTTTTTAACTCTCGTGCGAATGAGGCCTTAACGCGTTTGGGTAAAAATTATTAATAAAAAATATATTTTTTGGTCTATTTATAATACAGCAAATTTATTTGTATAAAAGTTAATTATTTTGACTATTTCGGCAAAACACAACTATAGTTTAATCCTCAATGTAGGAGATATTTTCACATATTATCCATTTATTGGATTAAAATGAAAATTACTTTGTTCACCTATATGGAAGAATGTCTACATAGGTAATTAAATTTTTATGTAGAATTGTGTTCGTACATACATAGAAAATCCTATTTTTGGAATTGAGTTAAAAAGGCGGTATTTTTGTAAGATTGTCTTTAAATTTTATTGCAAACATCTAATAAGCTTATAAACAAAAACAATCTGAACTACATAAAGAAATATAACAACTATTCACAGACTTTCGATGAAATCGCGCCTCTCATCAATATTTACTTTAGCCAAAGATTTAGTTTTGTATCCAACTTTAGCAATATAGATAAGTTATCAAACTAAACTCATTGTCTGCCTCGTTGGTTCAATGGTCACGTTATGGTATAGGATCATCAGGTCCCGGGTTCGAATCCTGGTTATATTGTAAGAGATACAAAGATTTCTTTTTTCTAAGAAATTTTTAGGTAAAATTCTCATCTCGAAGTCAGGAAGTTGGTGGTGCTACACGCCTTGCCTCGGAGAGCACATTAAATATCCCGGTCATTATCATTAAAATCTGATAGTGATCATTATTGAATTTAACATCACCCTAATCATGCCAACCCGCATTGAAGAGTGGTGGGTCTAAGTCCCATAACCCCTTTCCTATAAATAGGGAGTCCTGGCCTTGCGATTTAACCCGCCATTACACGCGCGGGGTGGTACCCGCACCCCAGCTAATTTTAAAGTGCAAATTTACTATCAATTTGTTAATTTATGAACTTTACCACCTGAGTATCTTCAAGTAGCCTTTAAATGCAACGAAATACGGTTAAAAAGTTAGTGCATAAGCTATATTTTCTTCGTAAGGACATGTTAAAGTTCTCGTGGGGTCCCATGTGTTCCATATGTTACACCCCGCGAGTGCTCGCGCTATACTTTTACAGGGAGTATTAAAATAGTTAATTAATAGGTTAACACATTCGCTGCGGTACGAGGTCAATTGACCTCGTACGTCTAGTGTATTCAAGAGTTAGGGGGTCGATTGACCTCGTGCCAGACCACATAAAGTTCTAATACGAGGTCAAAAAACCTTGTAGCGCTCCAAAGGAAAGTATAGAAAATCAGTGCCGCAGCGAACGTATTAAATGATCAAACTAACACAAAACATCCAAAGAGAATGGCTTGCTCTCCCCGTCTCCTTCAGCGTTGAATCCAACACAAGTGTAGTTGCCAGCAGTTTTTCTCCCCACCCCCTGGAGTACCAGCGATTGGTTGCTGATGATGATGCCTTGCCCCACGTTGTGGTGGAGAGTTTTACCCTGTTAAGACACAAATACTGTTATGACAAAAATAAATATTATAGAGTAAATTACAATGTTTTAGAACTTCATAACGGGATGCGTTAAGGAAGGTTGAAAATATGCACAACTTACAGCATTTGTATTGAATAATAATATAACGCACCATGAAAATTACAGGAAAAATCATGGCTATGTATGACATCTTTTTCCTGTCCATTTCTATGCCTAAGTTTTGGACTCGACGTAAGGTTTTAAGGCTTTGCTTTAAAACCAACAAATCATAGAAAATTTAGCTCAGATAGCTCAGTTAGGTTTTAGGTCATCCTAGACTGTTTAAATTTTCCAAAAACGTAGGTATAAAAAAAGGAAAGGACGTAAAGGTGACGTCATTCATTATTGTCGTCTTTTTTATTTTTTTTATTTCTGTTCGTATTGCAATTTTGATAAGGATATAACATTATTAAAATAAGATTGTTAAGAGATTTTTTTTTGTCAATATGAAATTTTTACTAATTTATAATCGAATTTATACACACACACACACATTGACACGATGTGCTTATAAAGTCTATTTAGAGAAATGCATCGCACTTAAAAGTGACTGAAAATTAAATGTTCGACTTCATTTATAATACGCAAGTACCTATGATGTACAAATATCCGATAAAATAAATTAGATGTAAAATTATTATGTAGATGATTTCGCAATTAAAAGATATTTTTCATACATCCGCTTGTTTCAAATCCCACTTATTAATATTCATCCGAACTCAATAAACATTTGAATAATACATTTTATAAAATCGTGAGCAAATAATATTATATATTTTTTGCTCAAATTGGAATTCCGTGTCATCATTATACGATCTGAGAGAACCTTTGGCTGCTATCGCTTTGACATCCACTTATATCATCATAATTATACTTTTCATTTCATTCAGAATCTTGATTTATTTGAATATGTAATAAAATAAAGACATTCGAGATCAAAAGCGCTTTTTATGGGGCTCATTATAATAAGAGGGTGCGATGGCTAGATGTACTTCATTGTATGAAGGCAGAAAATTGTTTAGGTCATGCTCGTACCGTAGTTACAGCTCGTGCGGATTACCTCGACTGGCTCGAATGATGTTTCTACTGTGTTTGTTTGGTTGTGTTCGATAGCCAGGTGTCAAGTCAATGGGCACGAGTTATAAGTACGATAATCAATTGTGCAGCTTGGATTTGGACTTTAGAAGGTAGCAGGTTTCATGTGTACAGATCCTTTTCAAAATCAGTTCAGTAGATTACTTTCTAACAGTACCACTAACTTTATTTCTTTATATTAAGATTAAATTTAATTTACGTTTCCAAGGGTTGTCGCTAAGATATTTTGCCGAGGAAAATATTAAAAAAAAAAGAAATAAATACATATTTACGCAATGCACACGTCAAAATGTAGCCCCAAAGTAAGCGTAGCTTGTGTTATGGGTACTTAGATCTCTCTCTCCGCGTTGTGTTCCTCATTACTGAGGGTCATGACCCCTATCACACATTCATGACTCTTTCCCGCACAATGTCACGCCATGCGGCTCGGCTTTTCGCGACTTGTAGAGCTTCGTGTACTTTTGTATCGAGAGCGGTGAGGATTTGATCTGACTAACGCATCAAGCTACGTCCTCGAGGTCTCTTCCCTTCCACTTTGCCAGTGATAACAAGTGTCTCCAAGTTATCTCTTTATCTCCTGGCAATGTGACCGAAGTACTCGAGAATCCTCTGAAGACAGGTGGTGGAAAGTCTTTTCGAGATGTTGAGTTGTTTCAACGCCAATGCATTGGATGGGTATTTAGATAGCGGATTACATATAAATATTTATATGTTATACAAACACACCCAGACTCTGGAAAACATCCAGCCCACGCTGTGGCTGAAGAGATCAGGGTCATTACCCGCTGCGCCACGCAGCCGTTTAAAAAATACGCTTTACAAAGAGACCCTTGAAATCTCCTACCTTCCAAAGCCACCACAGTCCAAACCCCATAATTGGCTTTTGTTTTAAGGTACTTAAGGATCTTGGCCTGACAATTTTTCACCCTTTATAAAATGAGGTAGGTCTGGCTTTTACGTGTTCTTAGACTATTAAATCAGTACTTACGTTGTGCCTCCATTCGACTTTATACACATAGGGATGGGCTTTAATGATGCAATCAAAGTACACGTCGGTGCCTTCCCGAATATTGGTCGGGTCTAAATTAGTACCCAGTCGCACCACGGTCTCCGGGACATCTGTTGAGGAAATTAGATTTTACCGGCATGTTATAATTACTGTGTATTCAAGTTATGACGGTATATAATAACGTGTAGATACTAGTAGGATGTACTAAATTATTTTAGTTAATTGAATATGCTTAGTGATAATATAATTGCAATGTATACCTAATGACAAACTGCCTCGTTGTATTGTGGTCGTTTGGGTTAAATACCTGGGTCAAAATAAGTAATTTTGAGCATTTCTTCTTGAGATCCTAGGTTAGGCGTGGGTCGAACTAAGTAATTTAAAGCATTTCTTCTTGAGATCCTAGGTTAGGCCTGGGTCGAACTAAGTAATTTTGAGCATTTCTTCTTGAGATCCTAGGTTAGGCCTGGGTCGAACTAAGTAATTTTGAGCATTTCTTCTTGAGGTCCTAGGTTAAAGACTTGGGTCAAATTAAGTAACTTGGAGCATTTCTTTTTGAGATCTTAGGTTAGGCCTAGGTCGAACTAAGTAATTTTGAGCATTTCCTCTTGAGATCTTAGGTTAAAGACCTGGGTCTGGGTCTGGCAGATATTGCTAAAGGCAATAAAACCGCCTTTACAAATAATTGTTTACTTTGTTTCTTCTATTTTCTTTGTCTATTTGTTTTATCTTTAGTGCAATAAAGTATATATAAATAAAATAAAGAAATAATAACTCAAATTATAACGTCATGCGAGTAACACTAATTCGCCATCACCTGACTTAAATTCATGTGTAAAATACAAGTCCCTTAGCCAGTTTTAATTCACTCTTTGGCCAGTTCACTGGCTTTGGGATGTATACTTTCACGTCAAATTTGACAGCTCAGTGATCTTGGGAATTAATCTGCCAGTAAAAGTTGCGTTCAGTATAACAAAAAATACTACTCCATGCTTCAACATGTCTTTGACTTTGAAAAGAATTAACGACAATAGTACTTTAGCTGAATATTGATTCTAGGACCATTAGGATGTCATTTAACTCCCTTCATAAAAACTATTAAGGGTCTACTTACACTGGATATCTAATAGCCAATCGTCTTCCAAAGCAGGTTCTGATGGCATCTGAGGGTTGGACGCGCGACACGCAAGTTTGGCTCCCGCGTCACTTTTCGTCAGCTGTATGGAGACGGTTGATGTGGTTGTGTTGCCATCCGTTGATAGCTGTTGAAAAAAAACAATATTTTACAGTTTGTGCGCTCTAACATGGTGCGGCGGTTCACTTTTGAAAGTTTGTCGCTATTCACGATAATAGTACTATACGTATTATGAACGTCATAAGGCTACTGTCACCCGCACCGTGCGCTCACTCTAAATTGTTTGTTTTTTTTATTTTAGGCAAGTTTGTAAATATTTCCCATTATTTTACAACAAATGAATGAATTTGACGGCCGCGTGGCGCAGTGGGTAGTGACCCTGCTTTCTGCATCCACGGTCGTGGGTTCGATTCCCACAACTGGAAAATATTTGTGTGATGAGCATGGATGTTTTCCAGTGTCTGTGTGTATTTATACATTATATAAGTATTTATATGTAGTATATAAATGTATATGAATATTATAATATCAACTATCTTAGTACCCATAACACAAGCTACTCTGTATGCTTACTTTGGGGCTAGATAGTGATGTGTATTGTTTAAGTATATTTATTTTATTTTAAATGAAATTAAAAACTATTGAAATTAAACTTAAATTTAATTTGTGTTACTTAGTTTTCCGGGAGTTTTGAAAAGGGCATATTTATGGATTTGAGGTGCTTTTTTCAAATGTAGGTACATTTGGCACTTTGAATTTTTGACGAAAAAAAAATTCAATTTATCTCCCTTTTCATAAAATCAATAATTTTGGTGTACAAGCACCACTAAATGTTAGTTAACACGTAATCCTCGCTAGATAATATATCGTTTATACACGAAAAAAGGAGGGAATCGAACCCTGTACCTCTAAAATATTAGCCTGACTCAATAATCATGGAAGTTATTAAGGATAGAAAGGGAGTAAAGTGAGTATAAATTCTATAAAAAATAAGACTGTAAATTCCAAACCCTTTTCTATTAAAGGGAGAATTTAATTTGCTTTCATTAATACAAAATTAATTAGCTTATTGAGGTAATTTAACAGGGCCGTTAAATTGTCGTCTAACGAATTAATCGAGTCTTGATTCGCATTTTGGAGTTTAATTTGTTTTACAGGTTCCTAAAGAAAACTAAAATACGCTCAGGCATCAAGAAGTTTTAGTCTTTGTTTTTATTTCTTTACATATTAATTCGCCTCTACCTATCTATAGTATCTTGTTAGATACAGAGAGAAAAAGAAAAGTTCTAATTATAAAAAAAAGATGTTACAGAATAGCTATGGATTTAAAAGCTTAGAAGAACATTTTTAAATAAATAGATCGATTTAAATGCTAAAAAGAACATTAATTAAAAGTATGATTAAAAAAAAACATTATTTGTTTTTATGAAACCTCGATGCAAGAGAAACTATACGTTCCGTCATATTTGGGTGGGCTGCTATGCCGAGTGACATTATTTTTACCCCTACTCCACGCTAATCCGTAGGGAAATAAGTCAATTGATGAAAAAAGTTTCACAATAGAGTTTAAAAAAAAAATTCAACAACCATAAAACGTTCCATACTTAATTTCCAATAAAATATAATTGCCCAAGACTTTATCAGATAAAATTGCCCAAATTTTCCATGGCGTGCACTCCTTACGACTCGTCCCTCCCTTACAGCCGATTCGAGTACGCCCAAGGCGCAGCCTGTCCCATTCAATCTACATTTATTACTACTACGTGCCCTTATTTTAAGTTGACTTCGCGATGTTGTTTCTCATGGTAATAAAGATTACGGTCGCCTCGATAAATTCAGTTGGCGCGAAATTAGCTTTGTCTTTTGAAAATTGATTAGCCATGACAATGGTACCTACTTTTATTACTGGTTTTGCATGTAAAATGTTGTCTCGTTGAATATTGGATTGAGTTAATATTTGACTGTAGTTTTATTGTATAACAAGTTAGCCCTTAACTGCTCATTCACCTGGTGTTAAGTGACGATACAGTCTAAGTCTAAGTTCCAGCATCGTACCGAAACGCTAACCTCGTAGTAGTAGTATAAATTTTGAAATAAAAAAATAGCTGAATAACGACGGTTATTCAATAGTATTTTTTTTATTTTATACCAGTTAGTTCTTAACTACAATCTCACCTGATGGTAAGTGATGATGCAATCTAAGGTGGAACGGGCTAACTTGTTAGGAGGAGGATTAAAACCACACTCCTTTTGGTTTCTACACGACATCGTACCCGAACGCTGAATCGCTTGGCGGTACGACTTTGTCAGTAAGATGGTAATTAGTTACGGCCGAACCCTTCCGACCTGGACCAATTAAGAAAACCTCAATCGGCACAGCCGAGGATCGAACCCAGGACCTCCGTCTTGTAAATATTTTAGTCACAATGATAGTGTTATGCGACGGCAAGTTGTCATGGAGCAAAATAAAAAAAATCATCGTAGAAAATGGCTTGTATGATAAAATTAATTCCCGATACCGACAGACTGCAAGTATGACAGACAGACTGAAATATCAACCATAACGTGCAAACAAGTAATAAATACGTCTCGCTGTTGATGTTTCAGTCTCCTTTAATGAAAATTGAAATTAAATATTTGTTAAGTTTTATCAATATCCAATAATTAAATACTCAATAAACAAAGTGTAAAGAAGCGAGCGAAAAGTTTTGAAGATTGATATAACTTGTGGTATTTAAATTAAACAAGATGAATTTTAATTTAGTCGGTTTCAATTCACTTTAGAAAAGTTATTTAAATATCATGTTTTTAACTAATAAGATGGGGTGCCAAATCTAAACTGGCAAACTTAAATTATAAAATAATGGTATTTTTTTTAAGTTAAGTTTTTTATATCATCATGTATGATACAACTATTCCGAAGTCACAGTTTTTTACCCGACTACGGCGAAGCCAAAAGGAAGGGTAATGGTTTTATTAGCATACTTTTATTGCAAAATTGAAATGCGTTTTTGGTTCGTGGTCTGGTGCATGGCTTTGGTCGTAGCTAACTAGATGGATTGTCTACCGAGTGAAAAAAATAATTAAACGTAGAAACCAAATTTGTATAGATTAGAGAACGAAAAAATTACCAAAAAATTTAAGTACGGTATTTGTGCCTAGAAACGAAAAAAAAAGGAAAAAGAGGTCGTCAGAAAAGAATTAAAATTTTAACTATAGGTTAAAAGGTATTAAAATAAAAGCTGTTTTTATTATTGATTTTTTCGAAAATAACATTTGGTTACAAGTTTAAACTCTCTCTCTTCTATTGTAGTTTGTCTAGATATTGGTCTGCGTTGGCATTTTACAACTTATATATAAAACCGTTGGTTGGTTCTGGACGTTCGTTGGTTCATTAAATAAAACGTAAGATGTACGTACGTTGGTTCGTCATTATTGTAGAAAGTATCAGGGTCTTATTATATTCTTAAGCTATCTTTATAAACCTGCTATCTAGTGAAAAAATAAATTATAATATGTTATCGCCGCGTTGGCCGCTTTTAAATTTACATGTTTTTAATAAATAGTGTAGGAAATAGTAGTCTGTGACGAATATGATCAATCAATCTCAATCTCATGTTGGCTTCAGTGTGCTCGTGGCGTTCAAGCCGTCCACATCTCTTGTTGTGTAATTCTTTATGGGTTACTTGGGATAGGCGGGGAGAGAGACTTGAGAGGAAAAGGGGAGTGTTTGATATCAGTCAAAGGATCCTTTAACCCTACACACATCGTTCACAAGTGCGTAATTCCACTCAAGCTCACTCTCTGCCATTCTAGGGTCTTGTTTTGGTTACAGTTTGATTTGTTAATTAAGTTGTCCTGACACGTGTTGTGAATCATAACCTTTGTTCGACATTAGTTTTCTTATATTTGTAATCACTTTTAAGTCCGCTTAAAAATAATAATCAATTATTGTATTATGAATTATCTCACCGTTTCCTTAGCGTTGTTTATCCTTTGGCCGTTCTTCCACCAAGTGATGGATGCGGGTGGTCGAGATCCGGAACTTTGACACAGAAGATCGTATCTTCTGCTTGCTGATAAAGGCTGATTCGATCCGAGTATGTGTACATTTAAGGGTGGAACTGCAAAAGGGAATCGTGTTTTAGACTTACGGCATTTATTTATATACTAACAGACGCCGCGCGGTTTCACCCGCGTGGTTCCCGTTACCGTAGGCATAGTATACAGGGTGATTCGGTCTTTAGTGCGGATATTTTTTTTCGTGGTTCTGTATAATTAATAGAACATAAATCTACAAACAACTCGGTACATTTTATTTAATATATTTTTTTTAATTTATGACTCAAAAATAACATAAAAAAAAAAGAAAAAATACGTGATCATTAAATTTTGTTTATGTACAAAATATAAAAATATCCATACTAAAAACAATTCTATAGCATATAGCATTTCTTGATAAATGGCTGTCTAACACTGAGAGAATTTTTCAAATCGGACCAGTTCCTGATATTAGCGCGTTCAAGCAAACAAACAAACTCAGCTTTATATTATTTGTAGGTATAGATACAACGGACTGATAATAATATTACTCAGCTGTTATTTGTTCCGATAACAGTTTAGTTAATAATTGATAATAATTAATTGACTACAATGCTATCAAAAACTTTCTCATAGATGGCAGTAATTATTAATAAGGTGCGTTTTGCAAGGACGCTCTAGATTCTGTGTGCCTAGTGGGAGTTTTTAATATTTTCATAGTGTTGCTATCGCGTTAACGTAAACGCGTATTTATGTGGAATTGAAGCAGTTGTGCAGTAGTGCCAATAAAAAGCGCTGTTTCAATTCCTTAAATTCGCGTTTACGTTAACGCGATCGTCACAGTATCAAACTGCCACTAGGCCCTCTGAAGCCTTGACCACTGGTTATTTTAAAATACTTTCTAAGTGTTTTTTTTTTATAAGCCGTACTTGTAAATAAATTGGAGAAACAGCACATTATTTAAATTTCAGAAGTAGGAAATCTATTGTATTAAAATAAACCGACGCAAATATAATAATAGTAGAAGCACAGAATACATAATATGGTAGAAGTAATATATACTCAGAGTCACAATTTTCCGCCCTCTTTGGTATGACGCTATTATAAGTGGGCGGATATTTGTGCCTCTGAGTATATAAAAAATAAATACACAGTATAGACTGGTATGGATGTACGAAGTTTAAAAATATTTCTTAACATATATTTAACGTGTCCTTTAGTAAGTAGCGGAACCGTGTTTGAAATTCAGGTCATCTTGTATGTAAACAGAAATAAGTTTTAAGTTCTTAAGAACGTAGTTAGCTTTGAGAACTAACTTAGTAACAGGAGAAGATATAGCACTACAGTCTACATGCATACTATGTAATGTAACTTGTAAATTTCCTCATTTATTATTCGAAAAGTCGGAAACAGTCTGGAGATATTCTTAATTAAACAAACAACTATTTGTTTTTACACTAGTATACAAGTTTCCTCAGTCCTCTGTCTGGTGAGATTATAGTCAAGGGCTGACTTGTAAATGAAAAAAATGGGACCACCCTGGAATCAAACCCTACAACACGAAAAAGGAATTTTCAAAATCGGTCCATAAATGACGGAATTATCGCTGGACATACATAAAAAAAATATATACATACAGCCGAACGTAAAACCTCCTCCTTTTTGGAAGTCGGTTAAAAATAAAAAAAAAACCACTTAAAACGTTCGGTGACATACGAGGTCAATTGACCTCGTACGTACATTCAATATTTACGAGGTCTATGGACCTCGTACCGCACTACATAAGGTTCTAGTATGAGGTAGTATGAGGTAGAACCTCACAGTACCAGAGGAAAGTACAGAAATATCAGTGTGAACGTGTTAAAGGAAACTAGAACAGACAAAAGTAGTTCAACGTGGATGAGGGCGATACCTTCCAAAGCCTATAGTTCAAACTCCATAACTGATTACCGTACGTTTGTCTATGGTAGGAACATAGTCTGATTGCTGATGGCTTTCAAAATACAACTATAGGGCAAATTTAGAGTCAGTGATCTATCTATTTAGTTATTAATAAAAACAATAATGTATGTGCGAATAAATTCGTTTATACATACGTCGCTTTATTTATTTTATAAAGCAATATATACAACCAAATTCCGCTATAATTAAATATTGTTTGTAAATGGTCACTAAATACTCACAATTCATATCCAAAGTCAATGTAGTTTCAATAGGATGCGCTCTCAAGTGGTTCGAAGCTCGACATGTTAGTGTAGCTCTGACGTCGGCTCGAGTCAAAGGACCCACCCTGAGGACCCCCCTCACTGTGTTTCCTTGGAGAGCCGTTGCTGGGGTGTCGGTCTCTATTTCATTTTTGAACCATTTGACCCAAGGACGTGGACGACCTGGTAAAGAAAGATTTAAAAAATTAGATAAATCCAAAGGAGCATGTCGTGGACACCGTGCGGGTTCCAAGTTTTTGTTTTACTCTTTATTTTGTTCACCATAATTAGAATATAAACGATACAGAAAATTAACAAGACGAAGACCAAAAGGTCAAAAGACCTTGTCGCTTTTGACCTTGACCAAAAAACCTTGTCGCTTTTGACCTTGTCGCGACAAGGTCAAAAGACCTTATCGCGGCCTTGGGTAAGGAAAATATTGGGACGTTATGTATTATCTGTATGTGACTAGTTAATCGTATGTTAAAGAGAAAAGTTATGAAGAGAGTCCGGAACTATGGTCTCGAGCGTAGGGTTAAGGAGCTCCTTCATAACATATAAATTTTATGTTCGTGTTGTTCTCTTAGCTCACTCAACCTTTGGTAAGATCCTGCTACATCAGTTTTTGATACCCATTCTAAATACAACTTGCTGCAGTTGTAGTGAGGCCAAACACTTATGCTGGGTATAAAGAGATTTTGCTGGTACTCCTCTCGAATCCACTATGGCATATAAGCTAAAAATACCTAGCCATTACTTCCTTGTTCAGCTCTTGAGACAGCTTACTTGGATAACACTTACTAACTAAATACTTAATAATGCTGCCAAAGAGCATTGCTAAGTTCCAATTCCATAGGTAAAGTTACATTTGGTTTAAGATCTACGACTCAGGTTGACCAATAAAGCGTAGGTACGCATTGTATAACACATATTGTATGTTAGACAATAGACAATGCAAGTTGATGCTTTGGAATGGCTACAGCATAAACAATTTACTGGCAACATCAAGATCATGATCTTCTTCGGCTAATAAATTAAAATTATAGTGTATTAATATTCTTATTAATATAAGTCTATATTTTTTTCTTAAACCTGTAAAATGTAATATCCGAATAAATTTAAAACAGACGTCCACTGCTAGAAATATATACCTCATGGAAACCTCCCCTAACCCCATCGATGTCATTAGTCCACCTATGACATAAAGTAAGTTGACATATTAATGTAATTTAATTAAAATGCTATTTGGTTTAGACTTGCGCAAGTCAACAAGTTAAAGCGATTTCGATTAAATTCAAGAGTCTAATGAAAAGTTCTACTATTGAAAGCGTACTACAAGTATAAAGTTGCGAGATATGCTAAGGTCAGCACCAAAGTGAAGTTGTTTAACAATACTTGAAGTTACTTTGTTTAATATCTTTTGATGTGGTAGAGTCTACTCTACATACACAATAACGGCACAGACATAATATTCTCATTACTGAATAGTACTACTGAATACTGAAAGAGTAATAATAACAGGCATCACTGACGGAAAAGACCGAGGGGCCGCTCACTAACACGATGGGTTGACCAGCTGAAGGAGGATAAAGGGACGAAGTTCTACACAATAGCAGCGATGGCCACCAACAGAAGCCGGTGGAAGGCGTGGACCCGCAGGAGGCTGGGATCTTACCAGGACCACGATCTTCAGCAATGAAGGAACGACTATAGAGAGAGAGAGACTGACAGCGGGGTTTTTCGTTAACAATGGGCTTTATCGAACATGAAAAATATTGTTACCGATTTGATGTCAATTACATTAAGTTGCTAATAGACCAAATCTAGTGAATAGACCTGCAGGACGGAAATGAGAAGTTAGAGCACGTCAAACCGTCTCGTTATCATTATCATCAACTGATAGTGGCCGTTAATTTAAGATTATCACTCTAACCCCACCAACTCCGATTAGAGCATCGTTGTGGGTCTAAGCTCCATAATCCTCTTCTCGAGGGAGAACGAACGGTATTTTGTGAAGATTTGAGGTAATTAAAGTAAATAAGTTTACTGACCTCCAGATACGTCACATTTCAACGTGAAAGTGTCCCCTTCAACGTAGGGCCCGACGATTGCTTGCTTCACATCCCCCTTGTCGTCTGTGATGATCATTTTGGTTGGTGGCACTGTAGACAAATATTTCCATTATATTACATCAAAATTGTCTCATAAATCATATATTCATAATTTATAATCTATAGTAGGAGATAGTAGTCTGAGACGGATATGACGTCAGGTGGCGCGACTTGTATCTGTAAACAGTGAGGAGTTAGAGAGGGGTACCGATTGGTTAGCGGGAACGACTTGCGATATATGGCGCTCATCGTGCGGTCGGCTTCAGTATCCTCGTGGTGTTCGAGCCGTCCACATTTCTAGTTGTGTAATTCTTTATAGGTTACTTGGGATAGGCGGGGAGAGTGACTTGAGTGGAAAAGGTGAGTGTTAGATAACTGTCAAAGGCGCCTTTAACACTACATATAACGATCACAAATTCGTGACTCTATTCAAGGTCATTCTCTGCCATTGTAAGGTGTTATTTTGGTTGCAGTTTGATTTTTTTATTAAGTTGTCCTTACAAATGTTATGAATTGTTGGAGTGTTTTTTTGGTTTTCCGTATGACCTTTTGTTGCGTTAGCGATCGTAGAAAGAGAATCAACATGCGACATGGCTAGGGGGGCTGTAGTATACCGTACCGCATAGAATAAGTATATGATACTAATCGTATACTTATTCTATAGTAACGTTTAATTTTGTTGGGTAGATCTGTGTGCCTAGTGGGATTTTTCAATATTTTCATACTGTAACTATCGCGTTAACTAAACGCGAATTTATATGGAATTGAAACAGTTGTGCGGTAGTGCTACTAGATGGCGCTGTTTCAATTCCTTAGAAATTCACGTTTACGTTAACGCGATAGTAACAGTATGAAACTGCCTAGGCCCTCTGAAGATATGATGAATATTGTATTGTATGGATAAAGTTTTAGAAAATTAGGTAGAAACCCCCTGGCGCGGTACCTTACATACCTAAAGACTTGAATTATAAATTGGGCTAAGATGGAGTGTATTAAGACCCCAATTTGACGGACGAAAGCTGTATCCCTAGTTAAACGAGCTGAATTTTATAATGATCTATTGTTTTTTTAATATACTTTACAAGCTAGCCCTTGATTACAATCTCACCTGATGGTAAGTGATGATGCAGTCTAAGATAGAAGCGGACTAACTTTTTAGGAGGAGGATCAAAATCCACACCCCTTGGCGGTACGTCTTTGATCTCGCCGAAGGCTCCCACCAGCCAGACCTGGACCAACTATGAAAACCTCAATCGATCCCTGACTAGTAGTTTTAAAAGCATTTAAAATATTCTTAATTTAAATAATGAAATGTTAACATCAGTGAAGTAAGTGTGCATAAACTACGAAGCAAAGGCTATTCAATAATAAAGATACACTCGTTTTTTTAACTTTTTATCGTACGTTATCTCGCCGTAGGGTTCCCTTGGGCGTAGCTTCCATTAAAGTAACAAAGTATTTCACTCAAGGCTTTTAAAAGACATCACGTAAATTACTATTGGGAAACTTTTTACTTGGTTATCCATGTAAGTTTTATACTAAGCTGGCAGATGCTTTGTTTTTTCTTTATGTTGCAACTTAGTGGAAAATTCCTGATTAAAATTAAATGCAAAATGGTGTAAAGATATGTTTTATACTTGGTCAATTACTCAGCAGACGAGTCAAAGTCACTAACATAGTTCAGCGAGTCGCGAAGCTCAAGTGGCAATAGGCCACATAGTTCGAAGAGCCGATGAATGTTGGGTCACAAGGTGATTGAATGGCGACCCCGCACCGAAAGCGCAGTATTGTTCGACCCCCCACAAGGTTGACTGAGGATATCAAACGGATTGCTGGGAGCCGCTGTATGGTGGCGGCTCGAGATTGTTGTGCTTGGAGGTCCATGCAAGAGGCATATGTCCTGCAGTGGACGTCTATCGGCTGATAATGATGATAACTTGGTTGATTGAGAGTCTAAAACTTGTTTCATGTCTCCCAAAGCACCCTGCACGAAGGCAGGAGGTTTTATTATGGACTGAAAAAATTTTCTTTATTAAAAAATGGCTTTATTATCAGTTTTATTTCCGTTTCATTTAGAACATCCAATTTTTTATCATGACACTATGACACTAATAGCCAATCTATTAAAAAAACAAGAAAATCCAACATTCTGAAACTATTGCATACCTATACTACATACATATAAATACAAATACCTAAAATATAAGTATAAACACATTCAGACACTGGAAAACACCCATGCTCACTACTTAATAAGATCAAAATATTTGCTAGTAGTAGTAATTTAATCCACGGCCGTGTATGCAGAAAGAAAACAAATTACTATTGGGTTGCGCGGTCGTATTAGCGTGAGACAAAACAAAAGTCTGGGTTGTTTATGAAAATCCATTCTATCTCTCTAACAAAATCAAATCCTCTCCTAAATACTATACCAGGTCTGGCTGGTGGGAGGCTTCAGCCGTGTCTAGTTACCACCCTACCGACAAAGACGTACTGCCAAGCGATTTAGCGTTCCGGTATGATGTCGTGTAGACACCAAAAGGTAAATTTTCATACTTCTCCTAACAAGTTAGCTCGCTTCCATCTTTGATTTCATCATCACTCACCATCAGGGGAGATCAAGTGTAACTTGAAAACAAAAAAAAATTATAACATAAGGCCTGACTCTGTTGTAGGTAGGTCAAACGATGATGAATAAATTCGCAAATTCAAATTCAAATGACGAATTCAATCGCCAGAAAGACCATACTCGTAAATACTTTCTTAAAAAAGTTAACATTAACATAAATATTTGATAAGGCAGAGCAAACGGCGCGACTGAGCTCAGCTTAAGGCGCAGCTAAAAGCACTCGCAGTAAATTTAGGTTTTTTTTAATGTTTTAAATAGCTTGCCAAGGGTGGCTCTGTAGAATATTGTAGCTAAAAGTGTCGCCTGTTAGGTAGCAAGTCTAAGAAGCCGCTTGGCATACTACCAACGATGTGAAGAAAGATAAACTGTACTGAGATAAAAACATGTCCACGAATTCATTTTGTTCTTGCTTCATTTTGAACGCCTTTTCTTTGTATTAGTTCAGACAGTTTTATGTATGTTGTTGTAGGTATATACTTGTCTTAGTTATTGGATTTTAATATACATTCATATTGGTTTCAAGTTTTACTTTGGCGTGATTTTTCAAGAATTATCAGTTCTTGAAAATTATTTTCAAGATGTTTTATTATACAAATAAAATACATTTAGAGCACCATGCAAGGTAAGGTATCCTAAATTTGGCTAAGGCTTATTTTTATTTAAAATGTTTAGAAAGACTATATATCTAAATATTTTTTACGGTTTTGTAAGTAAGAGGTATTATGCATTATCTAATCTCGTGTCTTAATATTCCAATTATGAAATTAAAAAATATATTATAATGGCATAGATTATTCACATGCATACTGTAATAAATTAAAAAAATTGCATTATAAAACTGCTCTTTGTATGGAAACTGTGTTATAATATAACTTTTTTACTATTACAGCACAGTTAGAGCTCTGGGTTCTTGATCTTTTGTGCAGCTCTGGGTTCTTAATTTTTACAATGTTTTGTTTATATTTTATATTTTAAAATGTCAAATTGGTACATTTTAATAAAATATTCAATAAAAAATAATTAATTATCAATTTGAACAGTATTTAAATTGTGATGCAAATACGAGTATGAAAACATGGCTGTACGGGTGTCAATCTTTGCCTGTTAGTATACCTACATTTAAAAAAATATTGTATTTCGTAATATAATTTTGGTGCCACTCGAATAACATTATTGTTTTAATTACAAATTTATATTTTAAGTGCATTTTAGCTTTGTATTTTAGCAAAATCACGGACGCGAGTTTTGATGTGGAACAAACTCTCCCGGATAAACGGACTGGATATATTGGAAAGTGCTACAAATATAACCAATCCTATACCTTCTAAGTCGCGGAAAATGTAGTAGTATTTAATTTTGTTAGATTCGTATTCCATGAGATTAGATAAAGTAGAGTATGAAACGTGCATAACTTGGCATTAAAGCACTCGTGTCTCTATTATAAAACTCACTTCGTTCGTTTTATAAAATGCAACTCGTGCTTTGATGACCGTCATTATGCAACCGTTTCATAATCTACTATTATTATTAAAAGATAATATTTTAATGTATTTTTGATTATGATTTATTGAAACGCCTAATCTTATAACTTCGGATCATAAGGTTCTGGGTTCTGGTTTGAATCTTGTTTTCATTTAATCAAGAGCTCCTGGGTTCGAATCTTGTTTTCTTTTACCTCTTAGTAAAAGCTTGGTGTTGGAAAATTGGTGGTTATACAATTTCACCCACATTGACGGCCTCCGTGGCGCAGTGGTATGCGCGGTGGATTTACAAGACGGAGGTCCTGGGTTCGATCCCCGGCTGGAGGCTTCGGCCGTGGCTAGTTACCACCCTACCGGCAAAGATGTACCGCCAAGCGATTTAGCGTTCCGGCACGATGCCGTGTAGAAACCGAAAGGGGTGTGGATTTTCATCCTCCTCCTAACAAGTTAGCCCGCTTCCATCTTAGACTGCATCATCACTTACCATCAGGTGAGATTGTAATCAAGGGCTAACTTGTAAAGAATAAAATAAAAAAAAAACACTGATGCGTGGTTGCATTCGGCAGCTTACCAGTCCAGAATATCAAGCAATTCAAGTCTATGCATCAATGTGTATGTAGCTTTAAAAGCAACCATAGCAGAAAGCTCAATATAATCTTATTCGCCAGAGCTGAGTGCACTTCTTTATAATACACGTGCGGGTATCTTAAAGTGCCTTTTTGGGATCCATGTGTATGTGTACGAATACGATAAGATTTGATATTCCACTTGGCTCCTGTTATTTAAAACGAGTTCCTTTTAAAAAAGGTTCAAGAGTGCCATTGAAAATGTTACATCGGAAAGTTGAAATGCCTTCGCTGTTTCTCGATGAAAGTGGACCGGATTTCGTTGAAAGTGAGGTTGCCGAAGTACTTTTTTTTACGTAGCGAAAAACAATTTAACATGTTTCCTCTAGCAATAAAATATTGTTTCTTTTTATAGAATTCTAAAATGAAATACCTTGAAAATTTCAGCTCAATTTTCGTTAAAATTAACTTGAGTGTCTTCTTTGTTTTTTTTTTATAGTAGGTACCTATTTGCGGATATTTTGTTTCTATAAAGTAATTGAGATAAAATATTTCAAAGTTTGTTTGTGAGTTTGTTGTGCGCTCTTCTCAGACCAAGGCGCGTTTGGAACCCTCGTAACTTTAATTTTAAGTTTTCCAATGATTATTATCACCATTACTTTAAGTTTAGTATTAAAACCTGACGTTTCGAAAGAACTTGTAAACTAAACCTTTTTTAAATAAATGGTTTTATAATGGTTTATGATCTGAATATACAATAAATACTTTTCCCATAAGCCAGTGTTGCCAATATTTTATAGATTCTTTTATTGCTAGGCACTCTAGATATATAGCTTTCTTCTTTTTTGAGTTTCAGTTAACTTTTAAATAAATGAATTTTGACTTTGACAAACAACCTATGTACGCTGTTTGAAAATAATCTTTCACTTTAGGAAAAAAAAAATAACATACATACAGCCGAACGTAGAACCTCCTCCTTTTTGGAAGTCGGTTAACAAAGGTCTTAAGCGATTTTAACAGATTCGATCAAGCATTACTTCCTCCCAATTTAGGGATGACTCTGCCAAATACCAGCTCGGTGCAGCATTGATCTAATGCATCATTAAATTAGCTAAATCGCTGCGCAAGTAGGGTTACAGCTAAGGGTCTATGAATAATAATCTATCTTGGGGCACGAATTGTTGAAATGAGTAAAATTGCAAAGTTAGGTAGGAGGGAACAAAAGAAGAAGGATGAACTAGACTATAGAAAGTTTACAATTTGTTCTACCTTCTACTTTTTACATCGAATATATATCCTTTTTATTTATTTATTTATCTATTTGGTCCACTAGTAATTGTTACATTATTCACATAATTACAATCTAAAAAAATACAAATACAAGGCTCTGTACAATCAAATTAAAGTAGACACGGCATGCTTATTACCGTAATATTAGAATAAATTAAAGATTACATAAAAAAACAAAATACATTTTACAGATAATAAAAAAAAGAAACATTTTACAACTACTATTTGAGTATTATATAATACAAAGAATAAAATAAAATTAGTATAAACTAAAATTTTTAATAAGAAAAATTAGTTTAGTAAAACTAACTTGCGATATGTCCTTGGTGAGTCTATGTGGATATCTATAGACCGACTAAATGCGTTATAAAATTTACATAGCCTAGGCATAGTAGAATAGGAGCAAAAAACAGTTCTAGTGCGTTATGGTACGAGTAAAGTAATGGCTTTGCGAGGGTATCTACTAGGTGCCCTAAAGTTAATTTTGCTTAGCAGATTTGGTGCGTCTATCTGGTTTCTCAGTAATTTGTATAAGAATCCTTATATGGTGACACACCATTAGGTCAGTACGAAACGTGCATAAGGCGTGAAATGGCCTTGCGACCTTTGTATTTCGTACCAAGTATGATTTGTATACCATTAACACATTCGCTGCGGTACGAGGTCAATTGACCTCGTAAGCCTAGCGTATTCAAGAGGTCGATGGACCTCGTGTCGGACCACATAAAGTTCTAGTATGAGGTCAAAAAACCTCATTTCCGCAGCGAACGTGTTATCAAAAATGGATAGGCTTCTCCTAAAAAAGCGTGATTTCAAACTTCTGAGCTGGGATATAATACTCGTAATTCTGCCGCATAATTGTTATTAATCAAACATGATTGTAGTCAAGAGTAAGCCAATAAAAAATAATCAACATCTCAGTTTTTCATATTTTTAAACCTCCAGACCGCGACATGAGTGCGGAAGCCGTAGAAACGACCGTCGCAGCATAATTATTATCGCATTACACGCTACAACACTGGATTAATGTCAGAGTTTAACCTGTCAATAGCCTCCGGGGTCTGAATGGCCGGCACTTTTTCGTAAAGCGGATTTACCACAATCATTTCCATTTTTACGTCCGCCTCAGCATCACAATAAAATAATTTTACAAATAGGTACAACACAATTCTATTTTCAACCCTGTTACGTTAGCAGAGGGACACGCGAACGCGATTTCAACTCAAATTACGATAGCTATTGATTTTCTCCTACATGTTGCCGCCTCGTGTGTATTTTACTTCAATTTGGATTCATACATTTTTAAAATAAATTGGATCCGGATTGGGGCTTTTTATAAAAAAAATTGTTATCTTCGCATTCCTAGCGATTTGCTTAAATCACGATGTTCATATTCCGGTGAGCTTATGTTGGCTCTCTGCGCGACATAATTCAAAAATTTACCACATTTTTGCGTTATTTTGTGAAGTAGGTATGTTGTATAGTTACTTTTTTTTTTTATTGAGAAAGAATACAATAAGGAACTTAAGTTAACTTATCCTAATAACTATACAAATCATGCCTACGTGGAATGGTGGCAAGAATACTGGCTGCATTTCCGCGCTGGACAGCCAGGCTGATCCTTTGCGCAAAAAATGAGCCAGCCCTTCTGTCACCAGTCGAGGCAACAAGCCGCGGTGAAATGGTTCGGAAAAATTTTTTGGCACTGCGACTCCATGGCCCAAGGGTTTCCACGGCAAAAGGTACAAATATGTAACTCTCTGTCAGAGAGGCATACTTGAGCCACTTACCGGTTTCAGCTTTTTCTGCTGCTTCAGTAGGTATGTTTAAGATTGTAAAGTCTATTTCTTTTTAAGGAAGATCGGTACCTTTCCATGGTTTTTTTAAATAATATTACATTAAAAGTTGACACGGATTTAGGGCTTAGTTACTCAATCTATTACATCAAAGTAACATTAAAATAAATGTATAAATTGCTGATGTTATACATTTATATGAATGACAATGTTTTTGTACTAATACTACTATTGTAGGCTATGAAGAATATTAAGTACCTACAAAGCATACAGGGAATATAGCTGTATCAAAATTTATTCGTGAATTTCCTCTTACTGGTGAAATTTTCTGTGCCTGTTTTAGTGAGATTTGTTTTCTAGTATATTTGGCTTGTTTTTTGTATTGCATTGCATGTAACATAGCAAAAATTTCACTTCACCGCCAATTCAATTCTTTTTCAATAGAAGCACTCTATGTTCATGGATAACATAATCCAACATAGGAAATGAAATCGTCTATCTTAATATATATAATAAATTACGTGTCACACTGTTTGTCCTCGATGGACTCTTATTTTAATCAATTTCAATCAAATTTGTACCCCGTATGCAGTTTGATCTAACTTGACAGATAGAATAGTTTAGAATTAGAGTAAAGGTAGGTTAGGCCAGGAGTAGGGTAGGAGTAGGGAAAAAGTAAGTGCATATAAATCAAAGATTACCTGTAACTTAATAAATAATGAATACTCACCAATCACTGTTAAATTGACTCTAGAGTTTCTTGTCTGAGCTTGCTTGAAGTCCACTCTGCATCTGTATATTCCCTGATCTGTGGCCCTGACTCTATCTACGCCGAGCTCCGCTGGTCTCTTGTCGGGTAGAAAGTATGCTCTTGACGCGAACACGCTTTCGTCCGACCACCGCTCTGCTACTCCAAAGTCTTTTTCTCTTGCATCCACGCTGTTAACAGAAGAACATAATATTATAGACGTTTGTCAAGTTATACCGCTTTATATTTACTGATTATTATGAAATTTTACAAACAACAGTATTTAGGGGTACCGAAAAAAAAGGGATGTTTTATGGAAAGAAAGTAAGAAAAATGCGTTTATTTCGAAATTATGCCACACATCACAATATATCCAGTACACCAGATCAGCCAGGACAATACCCTGCGATGTGTGGCATAATCAGAAAATGGCTCCGGCTTAGCATAATGCTACGAGACCATTTGAATTAGGACACGTAGCGCTGATTTTCAGCCGG
This sequence comes from Bicyclus anynana, assembly GCF_947172395.1. Taxonomy (NCBI): domain Eukaryota; kingdom Metazoa; phylum Arthropoda; class Insecta; order Lepidoptera; family Nymphalidae; genus Bicyclus; species Bicyclus anynana. Next base: position 5,531,697 of record NC_069103.1, on the reverse strand, counting down.
AACCACAGATTGGGTAACGCCACGAACACAGCCAACACACCCTTATAATCTAAACTAATATCTACACAAACATTAAACTGAAAAATACACTTAATAATAAATAATCATATTTTATCTATTACAACCTGAAAAATTTCCTTTTAAATCCAGTGACTGCATCGTTGGTCCAGTACTTAGAATAATATGTGGTTTTGGGTCATATGATACAAAAGATGAAACGAAACAAATCTTAGTATAAATACTAGGAATATATTACAAGTAAAAAACAACATACACAAAATAAATGTTAGCGAAACATTTTAAAAGCCTTCTCATAATTTGATGTGTAATTAGATGGAACAAGATAAATGCCATCTCACGTCTCCCCGAAACACAATACTCTAAGAACTTGTGACAAATTAAATCACAAGAAAATGTCGCGTGCGGCAAAAAGATGTTGTTTGGAATAACATACTGGGAGACTTTAACAACGTTAAGCTAAGTTCATACCACAGACGTGGTACAGAAAATAAGATCAAACATTAATCTCACTGATAAATATTAATATTAAGTTTATCACATCCTATAGTACCTATAGTATTATATAGTATTCTATAGTAGCCGTGATAGCCCAGTGAGAGATATGACCTCTGCCTTCGATTCCGGTTCGAATCCGGTCCGGGGCATGCACCTCCAACTTTTTCAGTTGTGTGCATTTTAAGAAATTAAATATCACGTGTCTCAAACGGTGAAGGACATCGTGAGGAAACCTGTATACCAGATAATTTTCTTAATTCTCTGTGTGGATTAAGTCTACCAATCCGCATTGGGCCAGCGTGATGGACTATTGGCCTAACCCCTCTCGTTCTGAGAGGAGATTCAAGCTCAGCAGTGAGCCGGGTTACTAATTATGAAGATGATGATAGTACCTATACCAACGAACCTGACAGACGTCCTATTAGAAACAGGAGGTTTCTTACTCGATGGGCGGACCTAGTAAAGGCAATACAAAACACAATAACCAAGTGTTCCCGCAATAAAACCAACTGCTAATAATGGAGAAACACTGATGGCATCGCGATTGGTAAGGACCAAAAGCTCTCTGTCAAAATTGGACTACTAATAATAAAAAGTACAAACGAAGAATTTTTGAATCTGATTCTGATGGGACATCTCCTCCCCATGAAGTTGGTTGGAGGTATGGGCTTTTTGCCCGGGTACGTCGCGGAGGAACTTTCTCCCTTTTTTATTTTTTATTTTTTTTGTTTTTTTTTACGTTACGTTCCTCCATCGTAAGGTGAAAATAGGTTTTCTTGGAGGAAAGTGCCCCGCGCAGAGTGCAATTATTCGCTATCCTGCGCTGGGGCAGTCTAATCCGGAGAGTTGCCCCGTGCGGAATGCGAAGTGTTTTGCTGTCCGGGCTGATGTTAACGGGTAAAATTTTTGAGGATTTAGCTCCTTATTTTATTTTTTCATATAAAGCATCCGGTATGAAAAAATATGAGCAGTAAAATTCGATGAACGAATGACAGCGTTACGTTTTTTGTGCGCAACCTATTCTGCACACCTTTTACCGTGCGCTGCCGCCCACAGCGTGCACACGCGTGCTGGCGCACCACGCCACTGCCTGCTGCTCTTCGGTTGCGCACCTTTCAGGCGTATTATTAAGACGTACATAATGGTATGCTGTGGGGCAAAATACTCCTATATAGACAGTCGATCTGAAAGAGTAAACTCCATTCGAGCGACGGAGCTGACACACACTTTTTTTGAATCGAGCACAGACAGAGCGAGCAACTAGTCGCAATATACGTGAACTCCAAGCATTAGGACAAGGGCGCGAAAGGTTCTTCGTCTGGAACGAAGAGATCGTTTGTAAACTTGAGAAGATAAAGAGTTTTCGCTTGATTTAACATATTCTTAAACTTAATTTGTTTTTTGTTCTTTCGCTATGTCTTGTTTAGTGGATGTTTTTGAAGAATCGACTTCGTAACTACCTACAAATTTAATTTACTGACAAGTTGTTTGGTAAATCTTCAAAGACTTTTTTATTTTTTATTACAGAGTTTGTACCTATTTTATTTTATTCATTATTTAATAAAACACTTATCTATTTGTTAAAGAGTCAAAAGCCTTGAAGGTTAAATGATTGCCAACCTGACCTTAATTAAAAATTTAGTAATGAGAGTCGTGATAGTCCAGTGGACTATCTCACTACTTTCTGCTCTAAAAGTGTGGGTGTGCCGTCCGCTAGTAATAAATAATAAATAAAATAATAAATAAAAAAAAAAAAAATTAAAAAAAGGCTTTTATTTCCTATATAAATTTTACAATTAGGTATCTTAAACTAAAAAAAAATTAAACTAACAAAAACGAAAATTATTTACAATGTACAATTTTTGTTTCATAATCATATTTATACTGTTAGGAACCCCTCTCAGGTGAAGGCCTCTTCCAAGAATTGCAATTTCTCTCTATCTTGGGCAATTTGTTTCCATTGCGGTCCAGCTAACTTCTTGATGTCATCTTCCCAGCGTGTGTAGGGTCTACCCGTACGACGCTTGCCTGGCGGTCCCCGCCATGCTGTAGCCGATTTTGTCCATCTGTTGTCTTTCAGGCGAACAACATGCCCGGCCCATTTCCACTTTAATTTTTTGCTTGTTGAAGAGCATCAATTGTTTTTGTTTTCGTCTTATATCTGAGTGCTTTATTTTTTGTATTCTTTTTATGTTCATCATGCTGCGTTCAATTCCTCTTTGACATACAACTATTCTGTTTTGTGTTATTTGTGAATTTCCAGGTTTGGCAAGCATATGTTAAACACGGGATAAGACACGAGTCCATTACCTTCTTTTTTAGGTTTATAGGCATATCGCTTTTGAACACTTCCTTGAAGCTCCAGTATTTTGACCATGTGTTTTGTGTGTAATAAATAAAGTTATAATAAATAAAAAGGACTTACCTGTAAATAGGCGTGCCTAAATCTTCTCTATACCATAAAACCAAGAGCACTGCGTCGTCCTCATCTTGCGTGGCGATGTCGCAGGGCAGGTAGGCCGGCTCGCCTGCCACCGCCACCACTGCTGACATCGGCACTGCACAAAAGAAAAAAATAAATTAATATTGTACGAACTGCAGAGAGAGAAAATATACGTATAGACATAAGGTAGGTTCCATCGATATTGTAGTGGTAGTTACGACATTTTCCCGTGGCTCAGTCATCAGGCGACGAATCGGAACACCGTGGGGTTTTAGTCGTTTGAAGTCCGACAGTCCGAATATAGTCCGAAGTCTCGCCACGGGAAGGCAAGATCGCATCCATGAGGATTTCCCTACGTTAAAAAAAAAAAAAGTTTCCATCCCTATGTCATTGACATCCCTAGAGGTGTATTGAATCTTTATTTTTTATACGCATGGTGTAACAACTCTCTTACAACCTGGGCATTATTAAGTAGTGTTGTAAATAACACAGAGGTCTCGGGTTGAATTCCCAGCTCGCAGAAGCAGCAGATTAGGACTTTATATTTTCTACATTAGTTCCGCTATGAACGGTCTCGTGGTAGAAATCTGCCGTGCACATTTTTTTTTAAATTTAATGTATACATTTTGTTAATTTCAAGTTTTTCATCCCGCCTACCCACATTAAAACAACGTGGTGGGTCTAAGCCCTCTCGTATAAGAAATAGCTGATATCATGAAATTTATGTCTAACTTTCATAAAAACTATGCTACAAATTTATAAAATCAAGACCACCGTAAGTCAAATAGCTTTAAGCTAAAGTTATCACAAGAGACATTTTGAATCGCATCATGAAAATTTAAGCATCCGAGCTCGGTGCAACAGAAAAACAAGCGATCCGGATAAGTAAGGCGTCCGGTGGCTCCGGATATCCGCTCCTTACTGTCCGGTTATCCGTGCTCCGCTATCCTGTTACCCGGGTACGGATAAAACGAAAATATAGCACGGGAACGCCGTGAAACTGCTATCATTTTAATTTATATACTGGACGATCTTCTTAATGGAAAATCGTTGTTGCTTTTTCATCGGGAGAATCCATTATGTCAAGCCAATTACTTGTTCAGTACCTAAAGTTCATTTTAAAAATAGCGAACTCAGTTGATTTAGTAGCGAATTTAATATATTTAAACTTATTATAACTTTTAAAGCCGCTAGTAACACTTACCACTGTGGTAATAGTAAAAGAAATTGTAATAATTTGAACAATTTGTTAGTAAAGTAGGATTTTTAGGTAGTAGGAAAAAGTAACTGTTTAGTTTCTTGTCCGCTCTTCTCAGGAGTAAATGCCTTTCGAACTGGGCTTTAATTTATAATAGTAGTGACGATTAAACTACCTCGTTAGTCATGATTAGCTTACGCGGTACGAGATCGATTGACCTCGTACGTCTAGCGTATTCAAGAGTTAGGAGGTCAAAAAACCTCGTGCTGCGCCAGAGGAAAGTACAGAAAAATCAGTGCCGCCGGCGTGTTAATTTTTTCTGGATTACGTCAAATCACAAAGTCCTGAGTTCGAATCGTGCTTGTATGCAATGCTTGACCCAGGAGTCAAATCCAGAACCTGATGACCAAACCAAAAAGTTAAACTACTGGACAAGGAAGCAGTTCTATTTACATGCTAAACAGACTAGGTAGAAGCGAACATTCTAGATCATTTGTAGAATCGAATAACAGTTTAGACGTAACGTGCTTCGCTGGCTATCGGCGATGCTGCAGGAAATACCATTAATTTCCGAATGTCGAATAGACTCGGTAGCATCTCGGAAGAGTTTGTTTATTTCCTGATACGAGATTTCACTTAGTATCTGTTTCATGCACAAGGTACTAGCTAGGGTAGGCACAATACATACTTCCTTTTTTTTAAAAAAAAAAAAAAAAGAATATTTACCACATCTTTTAATATGATCAATATTCCCATTCCCCTCCAACTAGTCGGGAAAGACGGTATAAGGAGTGGGTACGACAATAGACCAACGGGGCGAGGATTGAACCACCACCCCTCGGTGATGAATCCGACCGCTCTTACAGTTGAGCTATTAAGGCTCTACAAAATGAGATTATACAAAATAAGATGTTTTTTTGTTCTTTGACTACAATCTCACCTGGAATCTAAGATGGAAGGGGGCTAACTTTACCATTGTATTGAGGCTTGATCTTTGCACAACTCATCGAAATTTTGTTTCTTATGAATTAGTAACGCAGAAGTTATTCTTTATTATAACTTTATATATTCAAATATCTAAAGAAGAATTAACAATATTAACAAACATTTAATATTTAGAATTTAAGCTATCGTGAGTGTTATTCATATTAATTGATTATGAAACACGGCTAAAACTCACGTGATATTACGTCGGAGTATGCCCGACTAGTTTCAAACCCATACGGGGCCCTTAGTCATGATGACCGAACTAATGCTATCTTGTTCCAAGTTTGTTGTATGTGACAATGAAAGAAATAGCGTGGAAACCGCTATTTCTTTCATTGTCACATACAACAAACTTGGAACAAGATAGCATTAGTTCGGTTTGCTTACAAGAAGACGAGTCTAATGAAGATGACATTAATGAACCGTCGGAGAGTGTAACGGAACCTTCACTCCCCACCACTCAACCCCTCTCCGCGCGCGCAATGCGTGCAGCAGCGCATCGCGCAGCCGCTTCGCAGTTTGGATCGTGCCGCGATGCAAGAACCAGCTCATGACTAAGGGCCCCGTATGGGTTCGAAACTAGTCGGGCATACTCCGACGTAATATCACGTGAGTTTTAGCCGTGTTTCATAATCAATTAATATTTATTATTTACATAGGTAAATATTTAAATAATGTTAATATTGCATAAAACATAGCTGAATAAAGTTAAAGTTCTATAATAACATTAGCATAATCCTTACAAATCTCGCAATGGTCATTCAAAGTTCCGATGAAATAGCCGCTTAAATATTATGTTAATAGTGCTATTATCAGGCGGACCATTCGTCGTCACTCCAAATTGTTTAAAAGCGTTATTATCCCCAACTGAAAATCCAAACCGACAAAAAGTAAGGTAGCGACGATAAGGAAAATGGGCCAATCCCTCAAAATCGAGGCAATGGATTTTAGATCTACTACACAGCTATTAATAATATCTACACAGCTATTAATATTATTAAAAAAACCACGTTTGTCAATTTGTCGGCGGTAAACTCAAAACTGCAGTACGGAGTTTCAGTCGATTTTTTCCAATAGTTAGAGAGATGTCCGAAGAAAGTTTAGGTACATAATTTGTCAAGGTACTAAATTGGTTGATGATTCTTATTGTTTTTTGTCGCTGGGATATGCGTTTACGCATCCCGGGCGGAGACTCCACAGTCAGAGCTGTGCAGTCTACAGCCGGGTATGTGGGACTCGCTGAACATAAGAATACCCACTAAAACCCAGCGGGACCACCTGCATCCTATTGGGATGTAAAAGGATCGCGAAGTGCATGCACTTTTACATCCCGACGCGCTCTTTGCTTCACTCAGAGGTGTCTACGAGGGTGGGAGGAGATGCACTGTGCGATGGACTGCAGTACCACACGGTGATTGAGATTCATCTGGAGGACGCTAATATGGCGTATCTGGTTGGTTGATGATATGATAATTATTGTATCCCACAATAAAAAAGTTAACCTTTTGAGAAATAAAACACGTAACAAAACAAGTAATGGACGTATGCCGCTTGGATTCGAAAGGAACCATGCGGGTTCCTTCGCAACTCGCAGGTGTCTTCCATTGACGTATAAGCGATTTAATTTCATCATCATCATCATCAACAGCCGATGGACGTCCACAGCTGGACATAGGCCTTTTGCATGGACTTCCAAACAAAACAATCTCGAGCCGCCAAGTCATCCAGCGGCTCCATGCAACCAGCTTGATGTCCTCGATTCACCTAGTGGTCTATCAACACTGCGGCTTCCGGTGCGGGGTTGCCAATTTAGCACCTTGGGACCCCAACGTCCATCGGCTCTTTGAACTATGTGGCCTGCCCAGTGCCACTTCAGTTAAGCTATATTAGTGACTTTGGTTCGTCTGCAGATCTCCTCATTTCTGATTCGATCACGCAGAGAAACCCCAAGCCTCAGAATACAGTAAAACCCAAGCATAGCTCGCCTGCTGAGTGACTTTGAGCTTTTTTACGAGGGCCACAGTTAGCGACCAGGTCTCGGATTTAATTTAATTTGCACGAAAAGACCCATTACGATTTATTTGGTAAAATCAACTTTGTAAGAAGCCTTAAACTTAAACAATTAGATTATAAGAGAATCCGCTAGTTTCTCGTTTGTTGTGCTACTCTTACCATAAGCTTTTTTACAATTACCTATTCAGTTGGAAAAAAGAAAAATTTAAAGTCAATCGATCGATTTTAACTGGTGAAAACATCTAGGAAAGTCATAGATTACTATAGAAGTTTGCTAAGTTATTGATGCTTTTAGAATAAAGCTAACAATATTGAAACTGGGCTTGAAATTTAAGGGCTGAGACGGTAACTTGGCAGCAACGCAATTGCATTTAGAAATTGCCAATTTATATTTGCTTTTGCTCTTTTGTAAATTCCTTTTGGATGTTTTTTTCCGTGACTTGCCAGTTCTACTTACCTCTATGTATATAGATAATTCTCTGCGTGTGTGAAGTCTGCCAATCCGCATTGGGTCAGCGTGGTGGACTATTTGGCCTGACACCTCTCATTCTGAGAGGAGACTAGAGCTCAGAAGTTAGCCGAATATGGGTTGATAATGATGATATAGATAATAGGTAAGGTAAGTAAATGTAAAAATTCGTATTACAGTGAAAATACAGTAACGTGTAATTTTAACTTCTAGGGCATTTGAAGAGCAAACTTCATCCATTTTTTTCTCTAGTAGACTTCAAAGTTGCAATTGTGCCAATTCCACGGCAAAATGTCTGAGAGCACTCGCTAGCTTTTGGCTCAGCTCTGAATTTTTCGTTTCAGGGTTGAAGGATTTTTAGCGATGGATTGAAGATTTTTTTACCACCAATTATCAACGGTTCAACCAAGTATACAGTGCGCTTTTTCAGTCATATTTTTTGAATTGATTTTGCACAAAAGCACTCGCAAATTCTCGTGATAAAAATATGTAAGCCCAAACTTATAATAGAGAGCGTAACTAAAAATAAATCAAATTAATTGATGATATAATTTTTAGAATGGTTTAGTGGTTAAGGCGTGGAAGCGTGTCAAACAATCTTACTCACATTCGCATTTATTTACATACTTGTGGACGTCTGGGTCTTCATTCGTGTAAAAATCTTTTTTTAATTACTCCCGCGGGAAACATAGATTTTTCCGAGATGAAAAAAAGCCCATGTGTTAATTCAGGGAATCTTTATATCTTCAAAATTTCAGTCGAATTTGTTCAATAGTCGCAGCGTGAAGGAATAACAAATATACACACACTCACATTTACCCAAACTGTCACCTGTATATTAAGTGGACGCTTGCGACTTCGTCCGCGTGGAATTCAGTTTTTTACAAAACCCACGGAACCCATGGATTTTGCCGGGTTGAAAAGTAGCCTTTGTGTTAATCCAGAGTACAGCGATTTATTTTTCCATTCTAAATTTTAGCCAAATCACTTTAGTAACCGCAGCACAAAGGAAGAACAAACATACCTACACACTTATATTCAAAGACTTCTTCTTCTTTCCTGGGCCTTTTCCGCACTTGGCCATTTGTGGTTGGCCGTTGTTCGTAGGTGACACAAAGACTTATACACACACAAACTTTCGCCTTTAAAATATTAATGTGATTGTCATGTTGTATAAAAATTACTAAAAAGTAAGCCTATAACACCGTCTAAGTATTAAAATAAGTAGGTAACTTACAATCATTCTGGTTATTTGCTCTTACTCTTAGATATAAGAAAAAACACAATAACTCATGAATAAAAATATTACGAAAATAGAAAATACAATATAAGCATCGGCACACTCATCTAAATCACAACAATGTAAACCTGGCACCACCATAATAATTATTGTGCTACAGTCTGCATAATTTCCCCATATCAGCTACCTGCACGCGATATTCACAACTGAACGTAGGAATTGTGTCACTATGGTGAATTATGGCGGAAGATTGATGGGAACAAGAAATGTCTTATTTAGCTTACCACACTCTTGAATGTTTGTAACATTGATATCATAAAATTGAGAATTTAGAAAAACTCGTTCTTGAAATTACCAAAAATAAAGAATATATGTATAATTGAGAGTACTGAAAAATAGTAGTCACTTCGGAGCGCTGTAAAACCTTAACTGTTGACTTAATGAAAAAATGTTTCGTTTAAAAGTTGTTTTCCAAAAAAATGGTCTGATGTTATTTTTTCGTAATATCATAAAAAAAAGTTATATCGAAAAATATAAATTATTATATTTCTGGAGTTTCTCAACATTTTTGCTTATAACTTTTTTATTTATTGTTCTACGACAAAAAGTTACTGAATCAAAGTTGTAGAGAATTTAATTTGCTAAAAAAATGTTATTATTTTTTTTTATCAGATAAATAGTTTACGAGATGGCGGCCGCGGGAAAATAGCGTCCTCTAAAAAACGCAAGGTAAGGCCTAAAAAATGTAACATTTCAATGGACTACTCCGAGTAACTACTCCGTCCCTAGTATGTAGAATCACTGCACGCCAAAGGCCCATTGAAAAGTAAAATTTAATAGGTCTTCTTCCATATTTAATTCGATTAAAAAGTCAGCATACATTTATAACATTGTAATATTACTTACAACAATATATTTGTTGGATTCGTACAAAAGTACAAAACGACCTTGTATGCCCCGGGGGAAATCCCCGTTCGTCTCTCGCATAATATGAGATATGACGTAAAATGCTTCTTGTATAGATATTAGCAAGGATTGTCGGGAATATAGAATATTCTTAATATTATGTTTTATTTATGTCCTCATTTTTAATGGAGTAGATTGCTTTGGCGCGAGAATAATTTCAGTATTCTTCTCGGGTATTTTGCTAATGAAGCTAATTTCTTAGCTATTCTTAAAAAAAAATATTTAAGAAAATAAGTACAATATTTTTCATAACATCCAATTTCATATTTTAAGAAGGAGCTTATAGAGCATAAAAGCTTTAAAATAAAAACAATCTAAAATAAATTTGATATGTTTACCTGCACCTGTAATTGTTAATTGAATGGTTTTCCATATACGACATTGAAGTTGGACTTGGGCCTAGAAATGCCTCATATAATTAAGTCTCTCATCTTACTCTTATGTCAATTTAGCTCTATGTATAAAAAATCTAACATTTGTATCACCCAGTGTAATTGCAATTTGATCTTAATATATAAACGCGTAAGGTTACTTATTACGAAATATTGAAAACCGTTAAATTTTTAGTTAGTAGATTTTCGCTTAGAATGGATTTTGTAACAGGGCCGGATTAAGGAGTTCTAAGGGCGGACGAAGTTACGGTCGAGCGCTAGGTGGGTGATAGAATTAGTAGAAAATTTTATTAACAATGTCAACATGTTTTACTAACTGCTATACTGATTAACGTTATCATATAAAACGTGATAGCCCAGTGGATAGGTATGACATGTTCCTCCGATTCTGGAGGGTGTAGGTTTGAATCCGGTCCGGGGCATGTAACTACAGCTTTTCGGCTATGTGCATTATAAGAAATTAAATATCACGCGTCTCAAACGGTGAAGGAAAAACATTGTGAAGAAATGCATGACTTGAAATTTTCTTAATTATTTGTGTGTTTGAAGTCTGCGAATCCGCATTGGGTCAGCGTGGTGGACTACTTGGCCTAACCCCTCTCACTTTGGGAAGAGACTCGCGTTCAGCAGTGAGCTGAATATAGTTTGATAATAATGACTAAACGTGCATCTTAATTAACATGAATATATCATATTAACTTTAAATATTACCTACCCAAGTTTGATTAGTAAAGTATGAAGTAGATTCACAAGTATGAGACGACCCTAAATATCCTCAGGGAAATCCCCGCTCGTCTCTCGCTTACGAGATATGACGTGCCGTTATACTCTCTTTATATTAGCAGCGGGGTATTGTCGAGATTATCTATAGAAGAAATAATATGTAAGTTTTATTCCTTTACATATCGCACTGGCTTTGGTCATATTGGATTGTTTGTTTCAGTACTATTGTCTACTTTTTTTTATGAACGATTAATTACTTTGTGAGTCCAGTGGTAAGCCTAAATGTTTCTAAGTAGTCTACGTAAGCTCTTCGGATCACGAGTTCCTTGGGAATCTTGGGTCAGGCTTTAACACTTTCGTTGCCACACCACGCGACGTCGCGTGAAGCGGCCTTTTACGCTGTGGCCGGTAACGCGACATCGCGTGGTGGTCCCTGACAATCTTGTACGAGCTATAAAACATTGGCCATTTACGTAATTCCAAGATTTTCGCTTGCCAATGAACGTGTTAAAATACTGAATTCTCCGAAATTCTAAGTACAATTTCTCAGCCCGGAGTAGTGAAATTTACGGTGCCTCGAAAAGCACGTAAAGCCATCGCTGGTTTTCATTGACATGAGCACGGCTATTCTCTAACGATGTTTTGTGTAACTCGCAAGTGCGAGTTTCGAATTCACCGCTATCTTTCTCATTCTCTAGTATCGTGTTAAACAGAGAGAGATAGAGGTGAATTCGAAACTCGCACTTGCGAGTTATAAAAATATCGTTACAGAATAGCCTAGCTGACAGTGGACGTTAAAAACAACGATTAAGTCAACCAACCCGCATTGTGTGAGCGGGGTGAGTTCCATATCCTTGGCCTGGCCCTTTATTGGGCTGTTAAATTAGGCATAATTATGGTAATGGTCAAATGGCTTGCGTCAACTAATCATGCCTGATAGACGGCAATGATGAGGTCTAGATGGGACATGTATATCTAGCAAATGTTAGATGCAAATATGCGAAAAACTAGCATTCAACGCTTTGCATTCGCTTAGATAAGAAATATAATATTGACACGTTTTATGAGTCATTGTCATCATCGTTAACAGCCGATGGACGTCCACTGCAGGACATAGGCATCTAGCACGGACTTCCAAACACCAAGGTCTCCGCCGCATGTATCCAGCGACTTGTGCAACCCACTTGATGTCCTCGGTCCACATAGTGGGGTTCTACCAATTTTTTCAAGTAACACTTAGAATCTACAAAGGTGGTCTTGGATAAGTTACGATTTCCATCTTCACCCGTTGAACTGACTATTAATGGACCTCATCATCAAAACACGACAAAACGAACACTAAATCTATAAAGAATATCGTCAGGATAATAAGTATATCTATCCATTTAAATTTACCACATTTTAATGAACAATGTAAGTAACTTGAATATTAGCAAAATAGGTATTTTCCGAGATCGAACAGTATTTAAATTCAAATAGTATTAAATCGTGAGACCTCAGCGGAAGATTTTCCGATCTCAATCCTCACGATTTCAGTGCTTTGAATCAAATGTATAATTTATTACACAAAAGCCACGTTTACACTGCGACTAAAGGCACTCTAAAAATGGCACAGCTTTATATGTACTACTAGAATTTATACTGTTACAGAGCTATCTTTGTACACGCAAGATATTAAAAAACATATTAAAAAAAGTAAATTAATTTCTCGCCAACTAAGCAAAAACTTTTTACAAGAAACAAGTAACAAAATAGTGCAATAGATTGAAAAGGTATTTCAAAATCGTCGTTGAAATCTATTAATAAAAGTTTTTAACTATATAATTTCAGAAAACCCATATTTAATCTATTATATGCTAGACAATAAATATTTTCCAAATTTTAGCTTATGTTTTTTCCTTTTTTTCAAATTTATTCGGCACATTTTTAAAGTATGACTAATATTCCTTTAGTAGGTACTTTTGGCTAAGCGTTTTTACTATCAACTATATCACTTGTAAAATATTTTTATTTACATATACATGTAGCCGTATCCATTTACCTTTATGTAACTTAAAATTCAATTGTGAACAAAGAATATTGCAATCTGATATTTACTCAGAGAAACATTTTGTGAAACTTTTACATTACACACAATTGTCTGAGTATAAACGTGGCTTTAGCCGTTTGCGGTCTCTGGTTATTTGCATACATTTTAAAGGGTATTGATCCCCTAAATTCCCTATGACTCAATGCTTTCGCTGAAACCCTTTTCAATCTTATAAAGAGCCCCACCCTATGCTGTTTTGTCGTAAAAATTCCCTAAAATGTATGTATTTTTTTAAACCCTTTCGATAAGGTTGTTTGGTATTCAATAGATATCGTAAAATGATATCTTGAAACCTTTCGGCACGTATTACTTTAAATAAAAAACATACCACTATATAAATTCGTATTTACTATTCAGGAGAGTATTGAAAAGGTTTTGCGGAATGATAAAGAGAGATTGAGTAGTAATAAATTAAGCGGCTTTAAAAATGGCTTGAAGTTAAAAAACTTCTTGCTTTTTAATGTTATGAAGAGCGTTGTAACCAGATGTGCTACGCGTGTTCTACGGCAAGCGTAGCATATAGCGTGGCATGCTATACTTAAGCAACATTAATGCTACACAATCTTTTTTTTTTTTTTAAAAGGAATATTTGCCATATATTTTATAATGTGACTAATATTCCCATTCCCCTCCAACTAGGCGGGAAAGACTGTGCTAGGAGTGGGTACGACAATAGACCAACGGGGCAGGATCGAACCACCACCTTCCGGTGATGAGTCCGACCGCTCTTACCGTTGAGCTATTGAGGCTTCAACTTGCCAAGCTATACTTGGTTGTATAGCTCGGCAAGTTTGTTGACGACACTCCCATGATATGCAGCCGACGGGGGAAAAAGATTGCGCGGGTAAGAAGCAGTGCGCACGAGGCATCATTACCCCCCGCCCGGACCGCGCGGACCATCAGGAGTGTTACGAGCTAGTAGAGCTTTTTGTGGCAGCTACTGGGAAGTACTACAGTGAGACTTAGTTTCGCAGCATTGCTGTGTTTTGATATGAAGCGTGGGAAAAATACATCAGCAACAGTCATTATGGTTTCTTTTGAGCCCACGATATCTTCTCATCCGATAGTGGATCATTACTTTGTTGGCTTGTAAAAATGAAAGAAAGAAAAACTAAATGAGACGTATTTGACGAAACCTCAAGGGATGTCTATCATTGGATATTCAAGTACGAAATTACCTCTAATAGGTACTACAGCCGTTGATAGGGTAATTATATTATTAATATTAATTAGATCCCATTCGCAAGATTCATCTATAGGAATTTTAGTATAAAAATTTAGATTTTGATCCGCGTAGTTTGCTGGCACGTTTATCAAAATCAAAAATCATTTATTTCAAGTAGGCTCAGTTTACAAGCACTTTTGACACGTCAGTTGACTATTTGTAAAGATTCTACCACCGGTTCGGAAGGCAGGTTCTGCTGAGAAGATACCGGCAAGAAACTCAACAGTTGCTCTTTTGAAAAAGTCATACAGTATTATAATTTACAATTGATAACAATTACAATTTCTTATAGTTTTATTTCCTGTGTGAAGGTGGAAGCTGATCCAATGGCCTCCAAGCGCTTTCATTATTATTTTGATATTATAGTGGTTAAACATAGTAAAAGAGGTAGTAGTTATAGATAATGTAATTTTTTTTTTATTTTCAGTTTTTTCAGTGTTATCTATACTAATAATTATAAAGCTAAAGAGTTTGTTTGATTGATTGAACGCGCTAATCTCAGGAACTGCTGGTCCGATTTAAAAAATTCTTTCAGTGTTAGATAGCCCATTTACCGAGGAAGGCTATAGGCTATAATTTGTTCCCGTATTCGTACGGAAACGGGAACCACGCGGGTGAAACCGCGCGGCGTCAGATAGTAGTTTAATACAAGCGAACGCCCGCAACTTTGTCCACGTGGAATTCAGCTTTTCACAAATCCCACGAGAACCATGATTATTTCCGGGATAAAAAGTAGACTATGTGTTAATCCGGAGTAAAATATATTTCCATACTAAATTTCAGCCAAACCGCTTCAGTAGCCGCAGCGTAAAGGAGGAACAAACGTACACACACACTCACAAACTTTCGGCTTTATAATACTCGTATAGGTGTGATGTGATGTAGTAAGTATTATATATACTAATATTACAAAGCGGAAGAGTTTGTTTGTTTGATTGAACGCGCTAATCTCAGAAACTACTGGTCCGAGTTGAAAAATTCTTTCAGTGTTAGATAGCCCATTTATAAGGAAGGCGAGGAAGGCTATAGGCTATATATTATCCCCGTATTCCTACGGAAACGGAAACCACGCGGGTGAAACCGCGCGGCACTAGCTTGTTGTATATAAGTAGTCATCATTAAAAAAAAACTTCTTTTTACCTACATTGTAAGTGGTATTGATTTTTCAAACATTATTAAATTCAAGCAACTAGTTCTGAAAGCCTCAATATTAATGGAATTGTAAACGAGTTTAATTAATAACGTGAAGTGAATCGTGTAGCGTTGACAAAATTCCATGAAACTACGTAAAATTAGCTACTCGTAATTAACGTCGTCAAAGTATTATTCCCGGATACAAGTGGAACAGTCATCTTGAAAACTTCAAAACTTTTCATTAATGAAGTCCTTTACAATGAAGTTTTGTATGAACTCTTCAGTTGAGCTAATTATGCCAGCTGTAATAACAGCTCACACTTATTAATTACGTAATTTAAATGTTTGTATTTAAATACTGGCAACACTGCACTGGCATTGTTCGAAGACTTTTGTCTTCAGGCACAGGCACAACACAGTGTTACCAATGATCTGAAATGATGATAATGAGACTTGGTCGCTAACTCTGGGCCGCATAAGAAGGCTCAGAATATTGCGGGCGATTGAACGAGCTATATTAGGAGTATCTCTACGTGATCGAATCAGAAATGAGGAGATCCGCAGAAGAATCAAAGTCGACATAGCTCAACAAGTTGCGAATTTGAAGTAGCAATGGGCAGGGCACATAGTTTGAAGAGCCGATGGACATTGGGGTCCCAAAGTACTGGAATGGCGACCCCGCACTAGTAAACGCAGTGTTGGTCGTTCCCCCACCAGGTGGACTGACGACATCAAGCGAGTCGCAGGGATTCGCAAGATGCAGGTGGCACAGTATCGTGATGTTTGGCAGTCCCTACAAAAGGCCTATGTCTTGTAGTGGACGTCTATCAGCTGATATCATGATGGTGATGATGATTTAAATAATTTAAATAGGTATTTACATAAATTAAAAATATCGTTCTGCATCGGAACGTTAAAGAATAAACATTTCTTGAGGAAGCTCCGGTGAGGGATGAAACGTGCGTGAAAAATTTTCTTTCGGATCTGGGTGATGTTGTCACTTGGATTCGTCAGTTTTTTGCGGTTGCGGCTCAAAATACTAGTATGGGGTGAATTACCATTAAATGTCATATTTAATACCTATGTAGGAATATATTATATTCCTACAACTTCAGATTATGGCCTCGAATGCATATCTATGTAGACCAGTTCAAAACACACACTGTCATACAACAAAAACAATATATTTACACAATAACGGTTGTGATTCTTACTGAAAATCATCGCTTATTACAGAATCATGGAATTATAATTTTTCTTTCTAATTAATTATGATTATTAAAACATTTATTAAAAGTGTTTTAATCGCACCATGTGTTAATTGCACAGCAAAGAACGGCATCTGCAATTTCGGAGTGTAAACTCGGAATATTCGGATGCAAAATTGCACACTCAAATTAAAAACAAATTTGGTTTTAATGAAAGGAAAAACAGTGTATAAAAACGCACGAGTAACAACTGCTAGCCAGTTAGGCTAAGTACATTCGTATCCAACTCGCATAATTACATTTTGCTACATCTAAAACACGTGAAAATCCTATCTTGTTACGAAAAGAAAAAATATACTTGGAACGTCTGAAACAGGGTCTTACGCTAGGCCATGACACCGTCGTCGCCTTGGTACTTCTGTTTCTTTATATAATCTTTAATGAGGTATTTAACAACTTTATTTGTTGTTTACAATAATTTTTATATTGTATCGATTTTAAAAGAATGACTCAACTCTACAAACATTGATCACAAGTTACTCGCAATGCTCGGAGTTTTTCTCTCTCGTCTCATATAAAATTATGCTAATAACCAAAGAAATTATATAAAAGTAATATTTTGCTTGGTCACTAACTATGGGCCTCATAATATATAATAATATAGTTTATTTCCAAACATTCAACATATTAGTACATTATTTTCAAACATAGCAGTAATATTGTGATTGGAACCATCCCATTAAGTTTGCAGTATTACTACTGTAACTTGTGACGGGCGGCCCCGCTCTTCCATAATATATAGTAGACTAATACATTTGATATAAATAATCATTAAAACTATATTACTAATAATATACAAAAGTGCATGTGTTTGTGTTTGTGAGTGGTTTGTGTGTGTTGTGTTTGAGTGGTGTGTTAGTATGTGTACATGAGCATGCGAGTTTGTGCAAGTTTTTATATTCCGATTTATGCTACACTTGATGCAAAAGGTTTTCGGCTTGATCATAGTTAAGTTTAAGTAACCAATCTGTAAGAATTTTTTTGCAGTTATGTGAATTTAAAGAGACGATGTTTAATTTTTTGTTAACTATATTGTAGAGGTGAGTGGATTTTCTTGTAAATTGATGAGCCGCAAATTTAGTTTTGCTTCGGATTGTAAATCCTCATGAGAAGTCTCAGTTCAGATACGCGATCGAATCAGGAATGAGGAGATCCACAAAAGAACCAAAGTCACCGACATAGCTTAACGAGTCGCGAAGCTGAAGTTCCAAACATCATGATGTTTGATAGTCCCTACTAAGGTCCTACTTCCTGCAGTGGACGTCCATCGGCTGATATGATGATGATGATGATCGCTGTATCTGTGATTATTACTTTCAGAGAAACAAGGCGGCGCTGCAATGCCGTGGATGTGATATGAAACCAAACAGCCTAACCACTGAAGCAAGTTAACTATATGTCTATACATATAGTAATTTAAATTTGGTTATTATTACACTTCACACTAATCACACTATCACATTAATATTATAAAGGCGAAAGTTTGTGTGTAAGTGTGTAAGTATGTTTGTTCCTCTTTTACACTGCGGCTACTGAAGCGATTTGCCTGAATTTTGGAATGGAAATAGATCTTACTCTGATATTATAAAGGCGAAAGTTTGTGTGTAAGTATGTTTGTCTTTTGTCCTCTTTTACGCTGCGGCTACTTAAGCGATTTGTCTGAAGTTTTGATTGGAAATAGATTTTACTCTGGATTAACACAAAGGCTACTTTTCATCCCGGAAAAATCCATGGTTCCCGCGGGATTTGTGAAAATCTGAATTCCACGCGCACGAAGTCGCGGGCGTCCGCTAGTACTATTATAGTAACGAAACAGACAGTTAACCGTATGTTAACTGATTTGTTATTTCATTTACTTAACTGATAATAAATAATTATAATAAAGGTACACCTAATGTATCTCCATGGAAATGTTCGCGCTCAATCTTATACAGGGTGAGTAAAATCTATCAAACTGACGTGCTCGTGAATGGCCTGCATAAAACATGAGCAGCTGATGCGTAGGCAGGGCCCGTTTGCATTATCACCGGCCGGCAATAAGTGGCTATTACCAAAAAACCCCGGAACTGATCAATATAATGGACGGTTGAAGAAAATTCATTTTTCAAAAGAATCTTTTATTAAAACTTTGATATTCAACCTTTTGTATTTTTTTCACTGCCTTTACTTATAGTTCAGTTATGCAGTTTTAGATTACAAGATCTTTGGTTTGAGTCCTAGGGCTAGGCCATGTGGAACAACGGTTATCTTACTACAAACGCTAACGCTTCGAAAATTAAGAATGTATGGGAATGACATTTGCTATCGACAAGTCCACGTAATCAAGTTATCGATCTGTCATTCGCGACATACATTATTTTAGTTTTCGAAGCGTTAGCATTTGTAGAAAAAGAATTGCCTGCCACATGGTTAGAGCCATAAAAGGTTTGGAATATAAAATATAAAATATTTTATTGAGCAGAATGTGAACTGCCGCGTTGGTCCCGTGGTAAAGTTATATAGTTTCGGATGATGAGATCGTAAGTTCGAGTCCTAGGCTATGATATACTGAGGCTTTTCCTTGAAATTTTCAGTAAAAAACTCAGGCCAGAGTTGGGAAGTTGGTGTTGTTTTTACACTCGTGCCGGAAAGCAAGTTAAGCCGTCATTGTTATTAACATTAGTGATCGTTAATTAATTAACCACGAGGTTACTAAAACTCACATGCAGTACGAGGTGGGGTTTGTCATACCGCAAAAAGATTTAACAATGCGTTTCTGCTGACGTTATCTTATTTAGCACACACAAACGAGCTTATCCTATTATCTTACAACTACATTCAAAGACGTCTATACTAATATTATAAAGCTGAAGAGTTTATTTGTTTGATTGAACGCGCTAATCTCAGGAACTACTTGCCCGATTTGAAAAATTCTTTCAGTGTTAGACAGCCCAATTATCGAGGTTATATATTATCCCCGTATTATTTCTACGGGAACAGGCACCACGTAGGTGAAACCGCGCGGCGTCAGCTAGTAATAGAATAATTAAAGGTACTACGATTTAAAGAGTAAATTCATATTCTATTAGTATTACGGTACCACCAATTGGGAATATTGATTCAAAGCAAGAACGATTACAAAACAGCTGAAAGCATTCCGCAAATAAATCTATTCACATACGAGGGGCCCCATTATTACCATATTAACTTTGTCGATAAAAACCTCCTCGTACGTTTCCAGACTCCTTTTTTCAAATTTCAACTTCACGCCTATTTTCTCTTCTCGAGTATCGCAAAAGGGATGCAAAACAGAGAGAGTATTTAAAAATACGTTTTTCGCTATGCTAGGTTTGTTACCAGTTTTTATTTAACTTGGTATTTTCTTACAAAACATAAATAGCATAAAAACATTTTAAAATTTAAACTGTTGATTGTATTATTCATATTAAGATTTATTATTAACTAGCGGACACCCGCGACTTTTATATTTTGTATTTTTTATGATTTACGAACAAATTTTAAAACTGTAACTCTAAAAATTCTTCCTTCCCATACAAACTTTCAACCCCTATTTCACCCCCTTCTCATTTTATTTTCGCAATAAAAAGTACCCTATAACCTTCTCCGTATTATGGTCTTAAACCGTGCCAAGTTTCATTGCCGATTAATAAAAAAAACACAGACAGACAGACAAATAGATGGACAAAAATCGAAAAAAAAATATTTTTAGCTTCAGTATCGATTATAAAATGCCCCTCAACAAAAAAAAAATTAAGATTTTTTTTAAGTTTTCCACCATTTATCACGAGTATCATAAAAACCAACCAAATCCTAATTTAATCCTAATATAATTTAATAGTCAATCCTTTTAAAATGTCTAGTTCATCATCATAATCGTTAACAACCTATATTCGGCTCACTGTTGAGCATGAGTCTCCTCTCAGAAGAGTTAGGCCTTCGTTCACCACGCTGGATTTGTTATGACTAAATGACTATAAAATGGAAACCATTTCATAATCCTAAACACGTAACCAGAATAACAGTTTGTAAACAGATACGAACGGTCGCGACATTATGTATTCCGCGAGTATCCTCCCATATTTCTTCATTGTCGTCAGTAAATCTGGCTTGAATTGTGCTGAAAGTTAGAAGGTTTTATTACTTTTAAATGAATGAACCTTTGTAATTTAAATATTTCGTGTTTTTTTTATTGAGAATTAGCGGACGCCCGCGACTTCGTCCGCTTGGAATTCAGTTTTTCACAAATCCATGGATTCTCGAAATTTGCGAAAAACTGATGATTTTGCTGGTATTAATGTTTGTTACTCTTTCACGCCTCGGCTACTGAACTTAATTACTTGAAATTTGAAGTAAAGATAGATGATAGTCTAGATTAACACATAGGCTACTTTTTATTCCGGAAAAATTCATGGTTCCCGAAGGATTTATCAAAAACTAATTTTCACGCGGATGAAGTCATGGGCGTCCACTTATTACATAAAATTTATTAGTAACGCAAGATTTTTACACTCATCGGCTCGGCTCCAGTTCTTTACAATGTATACATTATTAGAAAGTTTTATAAGTATTTGTATCCCTATTTTAATAAAAAGCAACATAAGTTTCATAATTATGTAAATTCAAACGTAAGAATATATAATTTATAATGTACAGTGAAGTCTCTTACGAACAAAAGCTCACCAACTCAGAGTATCGACTAGTGTTCAGTACAAGTTCGGAACGACACAGCTTATTTCCTTTCTTGTCAAACTTTGAGGATACTAAATCGAAGCAACAAGTATGATAAACGTCCGTGCAATAGTTGCAAAGTTTTGAAACTTGAGCATACGTCATAATATAACCGAGATGGAATTTCAATTTCTATTCGCAGACATTGTAAACTACGTAAACGCCTTGACGTGTTGAAATGAAATTCGGAATATTAGTAATTTTTAAAATAAAGCTCCAGGCGTTTGATGTTATAAGTTATAGGTACTACCACAGAATCTCGAATGATACAGAATGAGTATTTAAAAGCCGCGTGGTTAAGCTAGTGAAAGTCATAAAAAAACAAACACCACACGTGCGTATCCTTGACATCCGCATAATGTTGCTTTCAAGATTTAACACTAACAACTATTACTACCTTTAAAAAAATCTTTTATTTTTTTAGTTTTTGTGAACAGTTTTTATAAATATTGTAAAACATAAGACGCCAGTTTTCTTGAATAATTTTAGAAATTACTGATGCGACACTTCGTGTCCT
Organism: Bicyclus anynana; assembly: GCF_947172395.1. Taxonomy (NCBI): domain Eukaryota; kingdom Metazoa; phylum Arthropoda; class Insecta; order Lepidoptera; family Nymphalidae; genus Bicyclus; species Bicyclus anynana. The sequence goes on along the minus strand of NC_069103.1, from coordinate 5,509,789 downwards.
ACTGACTCGAGAATGTTTTTCAATTTGTATCCCTGCCGGGTTCCGTACGCTCTATCTACTTATTATTCTTTAATCTGCGGTTACTACGTACCTTTTCATGAGTGGTCAGTGCCACGATAAAAAGATAAGATAATACCATCAAAACTTATCTCCATCTTTCAAATCTCATGATTTCATGAGACTCATCATGATCTCATTTTTCAAATTTTAAAGTTAAAATTTTTAAATGAAAAGTTTCATTCCATATTTAGTATGAAATTTCATATAAACATTAACATACCCATTACGATGAGCATTGTTAGAGGCATATTAACTACTCCTGCATGTAGAGTGGTGTGCAAATTAAAATAATTAGCGTGCTAAGTTACAATAAGCATACTTGGATGTTGAATTCTGAATTAGTTATTGACAGTTATGAAAGTTGTCTATGATATGTTGTAGTCGTATGACATTTAAATTAATTATGTTTTCAGATCAATATATACTACTATTACTATAAAAAAACTCAAAAGAAAGATTTATACATTATTTTCAATTATCTCAATTGTTTGGCTCGATTTAAGGATTACGAGTAAGAAAAAAGAGTTAGTCAAAGGCTAACTTGTCAAGCATAAAAAAAAAACTAACCAACCAAGACCTAGGCAACGATTTAGAAGCAAAAAAAAGTTTGTTTTTAATATTTTTTTTTTGTTTTTTACCTTTTTTGCAAATACTGGTCTTAATTTTATATTATGCGTATTGTAATATATACTAAACATAATAAAGGTACAATTACTATAGTGGTTTTATACATATCCTTCGTGACCCACAAACCTTTATAAAGACAACATAAGGGCGGAAAATATTATAAATCGTTATCCTCCGTAGTACAAAGACGGTATTTCCTTTGATCAATACGAAATTTAATATCAATGACAATAAATTTAACAAGAATTCCACAAAGAGTCTGTCGAGCGAATAATTTCTCATTTCTTATTATTGTCAAAACAGCCGCAACCAATAAATATTATGATCCGGTCCTGTTTTCAAGCCTAGCTTTAAAACAAAGATAAATGATAACTGATATCTATATTTAACTTTTTAGATGCGTATTGGATTTAATGTAATTTTATTTTTAACGATTTTGTGGTAAATTACTTGTTTTGTGTGCGTGCTATATATGCGTATATTGTTCTTAACAGATAGTGTGTTCAAAGTGTGTTTCCACGCAAATGTGTTATAAAATGTCGTATGACATACCTGCGCTTTGTTAATTACAGCCTCTGCTTCCTTACTACAGTTCGTTTCACCTTTGAAAGTTTGCCCCGGTTCACGGTAATAGTACGTATTATGAACGTTATACAGGCGACTATCACCGTACCCATGCTATCTGAAAAACACTTTATAGTTCTCGCCTACGACTCGAGGTAGCAATATCGACTAGCCCGTAATTTTCAACTAACCGCATAATGTACTATTAATCGTATGCTACTTGTATAATTTATTATAACGACATATAATAAACACATATAATCGACAATTTGCAGTTATGTCCTATGGTTATTCTACTTTTTGCTAGTCAAATAATTTAAACAGGTTCAAATCAATATTCGGTTTCGGTGTATATTATATTCAAAATCAAACATCTGTATAAACTGTGGTCTATATTATAGACACTCTCTCATCCGCGTTGTTGCCGTTCCTGTGAGAATACGGAGATAAAATATAGCCTATGACACTCACAAATAACGTGACTTTCTAGTGGAAAAAGAATTTTCAAAATCGGTTTAGTAGATTCAGAGATATTACCCCCTAACTTTACCTCTTTATAATATACTAGCCGACGCCCGCGACTTCGTCTGCGTGAAACTCGATTTAAACTTTCAACTACCCCTATCCTACCCCTACCCTACTCCTACCCTACTCATAGCCTACCCCTACCCCTACTCTACTCCTACCTACGCCTACCCTACTTTTCTGGTTGATTTTTTACACCTTGTATCCGAAAAACCCAAATATCTTACGGAACCCTATTTATTCCAAAATAAAATTTAGCCTATGTTACTTGTGGATAATGTAGCTTTCGAATGGTGAAAGAATTTTTAAAATCGGTCTTGTAGTTTTTAAGCCTATTCATTACAATCAAACAAACAAACAAACATACAAACAAAGTTTTCCTCTTTATAATATTAGTATAGAAATATTGATCTGTCTGAAATAGAGGAACATTATCTTACTACAACAATTCAACACAACAATCTAGTTAAAATCGGAACTAAGTTAATAAAAGCACCTACAGTAGTAGGTAATGTAATTATAAAAGAATCCTTGTTACACATAAATAATTTTCTAAACAAAAGTTTCAAATCAAACAATTAGGTGTAACAGAAAAAAATTCGAAGAGTAATTAATTAATGCTACAAATAATGAAGTATTTATAGGACGCTTGTTTTAATTAATACGAGTGAACCTCGTTCATTTCTTATTTTCCAAGAAAAACTTTAGTGGGTTTTTTATAAATTAAGACCTTTATTCCAGTAAAAACTGTTGTCAACTCATTAGAATGAATATCATTATTTTACTAGGTGAACAAGCAATTAATGTTGTTTTGCCTTATAAAATTAAAAAAAAGATGGACCACCCTTCTAATTAAGGTGTATGAAAAATAGATGTGAACCGATTCTCAGAGCTGCCGGATATGTGCATAAAATTTTATAAAAATCGGTCAAGCCGTTTCGGAAGAGTTTTGTCACATAGGTACACGAGAATTTTATAATAATATTAGATGGTGATTTGAGATAAATAAGAAATATTTGGAATTTATAAATCTGTATTACATTTATTCATTTTATTATTATTTTATATTTTTATTATTTATATTGTATTTTTATCATGAAATTATTGCTTACAAGAAGAAGGATCTAATCAATATGACATTTGTTAACCGTTGGAGATTGTAACGGAACCTTCATTGCCCACCCCACAGCCCCTCTCCCAGCGCGCGCTTCGAGCGGCCGCTCGCGCCGCCGTGTCGCTGTTGTGCCGCTTTGCAAGAACCAGCTCATGGGTTCGAAACTAATTGGGCATACTCCGACGTTGTATCATGTGAATTTTAGCCATGTTTCATAATAAATTAATATGAATTGGATTACGATAATTAAAATTCTAAAATACTTATTATATTTAAATATTGACTCTATGAATTACTTCTAGAAAATATTATAGGTTAAGTTATTGAATTTTGAATTTTAGAATTCGAATTTACCTTATAATGTAAATTATGTATTTTTAATAAATAAATAAATAAGACATACCAGTCAAATATGTTTTTGTAACAAAAACATTTCAGATAGTTTTTTTTTTTTGGTTTAGAAAAGACGTGTAAAAGTAGGTAATGTTTTGGAAAATCCACATTTATATAATCACCAAAACACCTCATGAAAATTTAACCGTTTGTTCTGCATCAAATTAGGCACACCCACTATAATGTTAAGATGAAGGCGAGGCTTAGTTTAGGCTGGAAACATAAGATTGTCAACAAAGACGCTGGGACGTTGAATAATACAAGTCACCCTACGTCCACATCTGTAATGGAATTACGCAGGGACATGTTTGCGACGTATAAACAGACAAAAGTATTTATCATTCCCATGTTTTGTTTATATGGGATAATGTTACTGTGTCGTGTAAAATAGCTACTATGCCGAGGTAACTATGACATGTTTGAAATGTTCCCAATCCTGAATGAATTTTAATCTTAATATATAAAGCGACACGTCATTCATCACGAAATCTCGAAAACCGCTTCACGTACAAAGATGAAATTTGGCAGGGAGGTAGACTATACTTAGTTGGTATCCGCTGAGAATGGATTTTGCGATAGAGCCGGATTAAAGAGGTCGAAGGGTGGACGTAGTCGAGGGCGTCCGCTAGTAGATATTGTAAAAAGTAAATATTATTGACTACGTACGATCTCTTTAAGGAATATTTTATTATTTTTTTCATTAAAAATCTATATATATAAAAATGAAAGTCGGGTTTGTTACAACACTTATAGCTCGAGATCTGCTGGACCGATTTTCATGGTTTCTGATTCGTTGGATTTGTCTCCGCCAATAATAGCAGAATACATCTTAAAAACAATGACAACTTGACGAATTAATTGTTACCTGTCATTCATTTGTTGTCCATCCTGTCAAATACTGTGTATGTAATGATTGACATTTAAAAAACGTGCGTTAAGAAATACTTACAAATGATTAACATTTACGCGTGCGTTCATAAATTTATTTTGTGTAAATTAAAGCAGGGTAGGGGTAGGGTAGGTGTAGGGGTAGAGTAAGGGTAGGGTAGTGTAGGGTAGAGATAAGAAAGAAGTGCACATAAGTCAAAGCGAAGCTTGACCAGGTCCGCTAGTAAAAATATAATGTAAAAGTGATAACCTCTTTCATTTTACGAGGTCAGTCAATAAGTTCCTTATAGTCAAATCTGTTCATAGCAATGCCAATAATAAAAATACATTGTACAAGGACCCTTGAATTGATACAGTCGTGACAAGGGTCTTTGTAGGAAGTTATAATGCTAAGGAAGATGTCACTGAGCCGTGAAAATATTCGCATTGGGGTAAAAAGGCTACTTACTTACATTTACGAAATTTTGTCAAATTATACTCCGAATTCATGTCACATTTTCATCGATACATGATTTCATGTATCTATTAAATTTTTCTTACATCCGTTTTAGATACCAAAAACTTCAAAATTATTTGTACAATTGTACAATTGGAGATGAACATTTTAATTTCATCTGAAATAATTAGGATGATAAAAAGTAGGCTAAGAATCTAAAGGACCTAATTCTAACTTGGTAGTAATATATTTTAGTACCAATCATGACACACTGTCTTCGCTTAGTTGGAAAGCAAAGGTATTGTAGGGGGTAATCTCTGGATCTAGTGAACCGATTTTGAAAACTCTTTTATAACTAGAATGCCACGTTATTTGTGAATGTCATAACTTTATTTTATCCCATCATTTTCACGAGAACGTGAACAACGTGGATAAAACGGGCGTCATCTACTTTTTAAATAAAATGTAAAATCTTTACATACTATCAGTCCTCATCCCAAACCCGTATTCAACTTGCTACGATCTCTGCATATTTTCCTTGTTTCTTCAATTCTCATCAATATTTTCATACAAGTTCGTCGTTTTAGAGTAATCTTGATCTGGTCTTTCATGATAATGTCCTAGATTTGATCCTGGAACGTTAGCCTTAGGGTGCTGTTCCACTAGAGATGTGCTACGCTAAGTTGTTATGGATGCGTTTGATATCCACTAATCATTCATTGGTGCACATAGCTTAGCACTGGTGAAAACGGATTTAACTAAGATATGTTTTTTATGTAGAAGGATACTTGCTATGTATGCGTGCTAAATAAAAAATTCATTTATTTCAAGTTTACAAGCCTTTTTGATACGTCAGTTGACTATTTGTAAAGATTCTACCACCGGTTCGGAAGGCAGGTGCTTCTGAGAAGAAACCGGCAAGAAACTCAACAATTGCCCTTTTTAAAAAAAATCTACTGTATGATTTTTTTTAAAAAGACCAATATTTACAATTATAATTTACTATTGATGACAACATTACAACTTCTAATAGTTTCACTTCTTGTGTGAAGGTGGAAGCGGATCCAATGGCCTCCAAGCACCTTTATTAATAAGGTTTTTACCTACATTTACTAATAAGCTTTATTAATCAGTGGTGTAGTAGGTTACTAAATATGTAAAAATAGTAAATATTTTGTAACACATTGCTCACATTGTGGATCTTGTTATAGAAGAATACACCCAAACCTACAAAAGATTTTTTTTACTCTTTGGATGGCTATGGATGCGTGCTGCGGATGATTGTTATAGATACGTGCTAGGTTGTCCGCTATGCTTCCCTACTATAGATACATCGCATAGTAGCTCGATTTGCGCATCTTTCTCGCGCTGCTACTTTGCGGCGGCGCATCTTCCTCGCACAGCTAGATAGCTTAGTATTGGTGGAAACGGTCAAATATTTTCGCAGCGTAGATTTTACAGCAGCACATTTGCAGTGGAAAAGCGCCCTTAGTTCCCTTTTCAACATTTATCCCGAAAAATTCATGGTTTGCGAAAACTGATGGTTTTTGATGATATGAATGTTTGTTACTCTTTCACGCCTCGACTACTGAACCGAATTAGCTGAAATTTGGTATTGAGATATATTGTGGCCTGGATTAACACGTAGGCTACTTTTTATCCCGGAAAAAAAATATGATTTCCGAGGGATTAGTGAAAAACTAAATTCCACGCGGACAACAATAATAAATGATCGAATGCTAATAAAAAATAAGCTACAACAGTAATTTTATATAATTATATTACAGCTGAAGTGTAGCAATAATTTCGCCAGCTTCATAATAATATTTAATATTGTAATGTAGGGCGGGTGTAAAATTGCGGTTTCCGCGCAGCATTGAGTTTGCAATTGTAAAACAGTTAATTCGTTATTATATTCAACAATATTTACAACAGTGTGTTTTTGCTGCTACACTTGTTTCTCTCTTGCCGGAAAAGTTGTATTTTACAACATATCAATTATTTAAGTGACAATTTTTACAATGGTAACTTTTCAAGCAAGTACTTAGAAAACAAAATTTTTACTCACTTCATAAGATGTAGACAAAAATCAGGAACATATGTCATATGTAAAACAGGAATGAGGAGATCCGCAGACGAACGAAATTCATAGCTCAGCGAGTCGGGAAGCTGAAGTGGCAATGGGCAGGCCACATTGTTCGAAGAGTCGAAGGAATGGCGACCCCGCACCGGAAAGCGCAGTGTTGGTAGACCCCCCACTCAAACCCGGGTTGCAGGGAGCCGCTGGATGCTGGCGGCTCGAGATCGTTGTGCTTGGAGGTCCATGCAAGAGGCCTATGTCCAGCAGTGGACGTATATCTCATGATACATTTTATGTCTATGTATACATTTTACCTATCATGATAAGGTACACACATGTAATTTTTTTTTTGCACGAATATATAAATCTGCTTCGCATAGTTGGTAATATAAGCAAATGTATTAGTGACGTAATTTGGTGCAGCAAGGCTTGTAATTCGGCGAGTGTTCGATCCGGGTTGATTAGTAACGTGTAATGCCGCTGTATACTGATGATTTAATGCGATTAATTTAGCATTGGGACGCAGCTGCAATATGTAGCAAGACAAGTTGCTATCCATTCAATTGATACAACTCATAGCAATTAAATGGCCAGACAGACTGAATCATGATATAGTATAATCTTTATTGTTGAAAACTGCATAAAGTACATTGTACATATCACCTTCTACGTTCCAGAGTCTACACTAGTACTCCCTGTGACGTTACATAGTAAAAAAAACTATAAGAACCATAAGACACAATATAACTTAATTTAATGCAGGCATTCACGCACCCACTAACTCATACATTAACACACAAACACAAACACCCACACATATGCAAAATTACACTTACATTGTGAATTTTATAACAAAGTAACCAGTAATTTGTAATTTTTGTAACAATAATTGCATTTTTTGTTTCTATTTTCATTTTATAGTTATATTTGAAACTGTATTGTATTGTAGTAACCTTACAATATAATCAATATTTGCTGTAATCTCTGAGGCCTTAGTTATAAGTTTATGTGTTCGAATAATTCATGTACTGTAACGCTGTACAAATAAATAAATAAACAAATAAAGAAAACATTGTGTTTTATATCGTCTCGGACTATATAAACCTCATCCTGTGTCTTTAGTCTCCAGCGTGTATGAAATTTTTGTTATCTTCTGTGTCTGTCACGGCCACGTCGTTAGGCATGTCAATGTTTAAGCTTTCTCAATGCGGTGTTTCTTTGATTTGCTGCTTCAACCGCAGTTTCAGCGACGAATTTCCCATTCCCGTGTGAATACGGATTAATACTTACTATAGCCTATGCCACTCACAAGTAACATAGCTTTTGAGTGGTTAAAGAATTTTTAAAATCGGATCAGTAAATCAAAAGATTCCTCCAACACCACAAACTTTACTTCTTTATAATATCAGTAGGTATAGAAGTATAGATATTAGACACATGAAACATTTATAGTCTAATTATTTGAGTATTGGACAAAAACATCTATCCGTAGTATTGATTTCATCAACCCGTAATCGGCTCACTGCTGAGCTCCAGTCTCCTCTCAGAATGAGAGAGGTTAGGCCAATAGTCCACCACGCTGGCCCAATGCCGATTGGCAGACTTCACATACGCAGACAATTACGAAAATTCTTTGGTATGCAGGTTTCCTCACGATGTTTTTCCTTCACCGTTAGAGACAAGTGATATTTAATTTTTTTTAATGCACACAAGTTGGAGGTGCATGTCCCGGACTGGATTCGAACCCACACCCTCCGGAATCGGAGGCAGAGGTCGTATCCACTGGGCTATCACGGCTCTTTTTATCAGTAGTATAAATTGTCCTAAATATTAATACTGTTTTATATTTTATATGTTCGGCAAGACAGGGAGTTAGGTTTTAAAGATATAGGAAATAAATTTTTGCCCAAGGCCAGAAAGTATTTGGAAAAAGGCCCAAGTTAAATCGAGTTCGGAATAGCTGTGCCGGGTGCCGATAAAGCATATCTCGTGAATTTCTGGTTTCCTCTACTGTTTTTGAAGGAATGGATTTGGTTTAGTTGCAAAAGGATTTAGAGGGTGCTTTTCCGGGACATAAATCCGTTTGAAATTTGGGATTTCCGAAACATTGGGAATAGTATATGAAATAAATCTTTTCTTTGATTTAAATAAAAAATGGAGTTTTAGAGAATTACGTAAAAAATATATGGCAATTAAATGTGCACGTAAAAATGTCCAACGTTAATATAGAATCAATCCTTCTACAAATAATAAAAATCTCGTAAATTTACCCGAATCATCATCATCATCATCGTTATATCAGCCGATGGACGTCCACTGGAGGACATAGGCCATTGTAAAGACTTCCAAACATTATGATTCTGAGCCGCCTGCATCAAGCAAATCCCTGCGACTCGCTTGATGTCGTCAGTTCACCTGGTGGGTGGTCGACCAAACCTGCGCTTTCTAGAGGGGGGGCGCTATTCCAGCACCTTGAGACCCCAACGTCCATCGGCACTTCGAACTATGTGCCCCGCCCATTGCCACTTCAACTTTGCGACTCGTTGAGCTTTGTCGGTATACTTTACAAGAGTATATTATTTGAAGGTAGTTTTTAACGACGTTAAAATATAATTTTTAAACACTTTAAACATTCCGGTTAACAGTTAAGTACTTAGAAGGTTTTTGCGGTTTTTGCCAAGAAATAATAAATAATAATAATAATAATCGTTTATCTCTATAAAACCGTAACATAATAGGTAAAAATAGCTTAACACTATAATTAATAGAAGAGTAACAGGTATCTAAGCTAAGAAAGAATAATTGTTGGAGCCAGTCATGTACTCTTCTTCTTCAAGAAAAGTAAATAACTAATTCCATAACTACTAGGTAGTATTCATTACCTAATCGTCAAATGTTTTTAGAAAATTAAACAGTCATGAATCAGCTGGACTAACTTTTTTAGGTCAAATTCTGTTTTCATATCACGACAGCTTTCAAACCAAAACCCATATCATCATCGGTCCATTTGTTAATGAGCTTCGATGTGTGAGATAGATATACATACACACAGATATTGATTTTCTAATAAATTTAAAAGCTGATATTAAAAAAAGTGAAAAATATTTTACAACAATTGTATGTTTTATATTACAATTTTAAAATGTATATCTGTATTTATGTATATTTAGTGAAAATGATAATAAATAAATCTACAAAACTTTCATATATATTTACGGGGATACGTTGGCACAACATAAGCCCATGAAAATCTATGGCACGGTCGGCAGTTAAAACCGACTGACGACTAAACCATGAAACGGAACGATCGAAGATTATAGCCAGATGATACTACAACCTGCCTGGGTGTAGTTTATTGAATCGTAAAGCGGCTACATTAAAGCCGTAACTTCACTGGAGACCATCTAAATTTTCACTAAGGTACGTTGGTATCATGACTTAAGTATTTTGACGGCCTCCGTGGCGCAGTGGTGTGCGCGGATTTACAAGACGGAGGTCCTGGGTTCGATCCCCGGCTGAGCCGATTGAGGTTTTCTTAATTGGTCCAGGTCTGGCTGGTAGGCTACCGACAAAGACGTACCGCCAAGCGACTTAGCGTTTCGGTACAATGTGGTATAGAAACCGAAAGGAGTGTGGATTTTCATCTTCCTTCTAACAAGTTAGCCCGCTTCCATCTTAGATTGCGTCATCACTTACCATCAGGTGAGATTGTACTCAAGATCTAACTTGTAGAGAATTAAAAAAAAAAAGCAACAATCCATAAGAACTATCCATACTTCCACCTGTGGTAGAAGTAATATAATATAAGAACTAATATAATAAATGCGAAAGTAAGTATGTCTATCTGTCTGTCTGTCTGTTTGATTGTTACATTTTCACGGTACCCTAAACGTTACCTCTAAAACAAAACGTCGATTTGAATGTGCATGGAGATAAAGTGAATCTAGGAGCAGAACAATAGCTAGTTTTTAACCAAAAAACACGTTTTTTGATTTTTAGTCGCGGTCAGGCTAATAAACTAATAAAAAAAAAAATACCCGGTAGGGACAAAGGTTCCTTCGCTATATATCAAAAATATATTGACCTGCTTGGATAACAACAATTATTTACTCGTAATACAGATGTCTGAATTTTGTGTACACTATTTATTTATTACAGAGAAGAACATTGGGTACCTTTTAATAAAAAAAAAGAAATCCAAAGATAAAAATTTTATTATAAGTCACATGCAATAGTTATAAAAAAAATAACGATCCTGAATAACGCCCATATCTATAATATGAACATATCACAATTACTGGTCTCGATAATTATCAAGTGATTGAAATTTGTAGTATTATTATATTGCGGTTGAAAATCTGAACACATCATTATTTTAAAGCATCATTAAATTTATTCACCATACGAAGAAACTACCAACAAATCACACCGGAACCAGCTCAGCTGCGGTCGCCATAACCATTTCTCATAAAGGCGATTATCGGATGCCGCGTCCAAATAATTCGCACACAATCAACATGAAATATCTCTATTCTGCGCACACGAAACACATCCATCTAACATCGGTACACCGTGACCGTTCCCCATATTTATTGCTGCGTACAAAATCCGGGAAGCGGTCAACTTGATCGATGGCATTATGTAGATTTTGTATCGCAAGTATATTATAGGCTTTTGCGCCTATCTTGTTATTGAATTTGTGGAGGGAACAATGGAACATTATAATCTAATATATTTTAACTTATCTTGACTTTGAGGTATATTCTCTCTGCCTGTTTTCTCTCTCTGCCAGCTCGGTCCATTGATTAGTCTATGGCTTCAAGTTTTGAAGTAATAGGTTTGAGAATACTGAGCTTTTCATTCTTTATGGACTAAGAGCCAGTGAACCCTAGAAATTCGTCATTTTGTAACGGCTGAAAGTTTGTCAGCTCATGCTCCTATCTTAAGTAAGTACGGTAGCCAATTATTGAGTTTGGATCATGCTGGCTTTGGGAGGTAGCAGGTTTAAGGATCCCTCAACCGTTTGAGTATAAAGTCATGATGGCTTTGGGAGGTAGCAGGTTTAAGGATCCATTTAAGTATAGAGTGTAATTTATTCATGTTTTTCTCGGCATAGTCACTTCTATTCACTAGTTTGAAACTTTAAGGGTCTCTAGCGAAGAGTTGCCATGAAGCCTAGTGACTGCCAAATGGGGATATCATTTCTCATATTACGCCGATAAAAATATAAAAATATATATACTTTATACTTAGACGGTTTAGGGTCTGGATCCTTAAAACCTGCTAGCTCCCAAAGCCATCAAGGTTCAAACTCAATAATTGGATACCGTACTTACTTATAGGAGAAGCATGAGCTGGCGAACTTTCAGGTTTTGCAGCATCTGGTCTTTACACCTCATGGCTTGAAGGTGCATGAGGTGTAAGACATGCATTTATGCCCTTTAAACTTTTGTCTGACTTTATTACTGGGTCAAATATTGTTAACCTAAGACGGCCAACTCGCATTGCATGAGAATGATGGGTCTAAGCTCTAAACCAGTAATCTTATAAACAGGAGAACCTGGTTCTGTAGTGAGCATTTTAAATAATTATGCTCATAAAGATGAGGTAACTGTCGATGAGGTAAACAGATGAAAAAATATGGTAAAAATTTATGGGATTTGTGAAGTTTAGCTGTTTAAAAGAAATACGACAATAAAAAATATAACTGTAGCTTTCCTTTGAAAGTCGTATTTTTTCAACAACCTAGAAAGGACAACAAAATATAAATAAATGTTAAATGTTGTGCCTTTGAAGTACCTAAAGACTTTACACTGCATTTGGGTTTTCACCTTTTCATCTCAATACGTTTTATTTCGGTTTTAACAATAGCGAATGAATAAAAACGAAAACGTAAACACATTTCTCTTTTATGTTTTCTTTTTATTATCTGTACCTTTTTTTAATTCGGTTGAATACGGCTTGTGTTGTCTCATTCACTTAATACAATAGCTATGAGAATTAAAAAAATAAACCTAAATAAAAATCTCATCTTTATTGTACTCAAATCACTTCATAATATTACGTGGATGATTTAGCTTCACTAAATATATTTCTATCTTATTTAATTTTCAATTTATTTCGTACTTTTCGAAATTGGAAAGGATCAATTATCAAATTCTAAGTGTTTTATAGCTCCTGTTAAATGTTTCTGAGAAAACGGGTATACAAACACAGACATGAAAGTGCTTCCAGTTAGACAGACAGACAGACAGACGGAACACAAAGTGATCTCACAACGGTACCGTTTTTCCTTATGAGGTACCTATACAGTGGCGAAGGATGGAATTTAGATGAAGGTAAGCCGTTCCAAAAAAAAAAGAAATCCATATAGCGTGATACAAACTCCTGTTTATCATATATCTAGATACAACAATGAATATGTATGGATTTTTAAACGTCACCCGACGGGAATCAGCTGGAATGCACTCCTCGCCGCTTGTACCCTAACAAACATTTACAAGACGGAGATCCTGGGTTCGATCCCCGGCTGGGCCGATTGAGGTTTTCTTAATTGGTCCAGGTCTGGCTGGTGGGTGGCTACCGATAAAGACGTACCGCCAAGCGATTTAGCTTCCGGTACGATGTCGTGTAGTAACCGAATGGGGTGTGGATTTTCCTCCTCCTCCTAACAAGTTAGCCCGCTTCCATCTTAGAATGCATCATCACTTACTATCAGGTGAGATTGTTGTCAAGGGCTAATTTGTAAAGAATAAAAAAAAAACATGAAAGTCGTATATGAAAATAGCTCACTCATAAGCTAAGTGTGCTAAGCTATTTACTCTTTCAAAGAAGCAAAGATCTCATTAAATGGCTCAGGGCTCGTAACTTGTTATTTCCTTCCCCTACTGATTGCTTAATGAATGACGTAACTGGGATTTTTCCCCGGCTAGCACATGCATATCCCTTTTACCTAGTTTTTCTTTTATCAAGTAGCATCGAGTCTTGTGAATGCAAATATAACAAAAGGAAGGAGATGAATCTGTTTTACAATGAACTTTTTATTTATTTTTTATTTTACTTTCGTTTAGGTACATTTTGTATTTTTAGGGTTCTGTGCTATAAAAGGAAATATAAATATAAATCTTATAAGAGAAGAATCACTTGCGGACGCCCGCGACTTCGTCCGCGTGTTTTACAAATTTTAGAACTTTTAAAGAGGAACAATTCTGCCATAAATGATTTTTGCGAAACTTTGACGCAGCGTACACAGTGTGTTGTTTTCCTTCACCGTTTGAGACACGTGATATATAGGTATGATTTCCTAAAATGCACACAACTGAAAAGTTGGAGGTCCATGCCCCGGACAGGATTCGAACCCACACGCTCCGGAATCGGAGGCAGGCATCCACCACTTATTAATGATAATGATGATTACATAGGATGACTTTGGTGTCCATATAGACTACAAGACCTTGAACAAAAATTACACGCGAAATGAACCAACATGAATAACGCTTAGAAGGCTGTTACTATATCAGAAAATAACCCTGAGCACTATGCCGTCATTTCTGAGTGGTACAGGTAAGTACGCGAGTGAAGAGTAAGGCTTGCGACCCTTATCTTTCGACTCCTGCGCTGGAACGCGTTTACGGGTAAAGTATCTGTATATGTGTACAAAATGAATTGCACAAATGCCGTACATATAAATGACCTATTTTGCTTCTGCAGTTGTCGACGAATTAAAATTTGTTCTGACTTCCGGCACCACCATTTTAGTACGGCACTAGGATTTTCGACATTTATTTTTAATCATCTTTAACACTATAAAAAGCCGTACATTAATAATTAGTCGTAATTCATCATTTGTACCTGAAAAATTCCATTCACTCGCGTACATACCTGTACTGCCCAGAAATGACGGCATAGTGCTTAGAGTTATTTTTTGATATAGTAACAGCCTTCTAAGCGTTATTCACGTTGGTTCATTTCACAGGTAATTTTTGTTGATGGGCTTGTAGTCTAGTACGTTCACATTAAAATTCGAAATTCTTCCATAAAATCTATCCGTAAAAATTCAAATAAAAAAAAAATATTTCAACTAGGGTTGATTTTACAAGCATTTTGGCGACCTCAGACTTTATCTAATTGAGATCGGATAAAAAGGAAAATATATGCGAAACACGAAAAATCTTATTGGGTGAGATCGTAAGTTTGCCAGTACCGATATAAATCTTACAACTATCTACATATAAAACACAGCCCTAAGAATCTGTTCGTGAGCATAAAGGTTCGTATTCTAGGTCAACGTACCTACTTTGTGGACTAAGAGCCTGCGATTACCAGATATACTTCATTTTAGAAAACTTGAAATTTTAGCAGCTCATGCTACTTTTTTTGTTTTATTCGTTACAAGTCAGCCCTTAGCTACAATCTCACCTGATGGTAAGTGATGATGCAATCTAAGATGGAATCGGGCAAACTTGTTAGGAGGAGGATGAAAATCCACACCCTTTTCTGTTTCTAGACTAAATCGTACCGGAACTAATTCGCTTGACGGTACGCCTTTGCTGGTAGGGTGGTAACTAGCAACGACCGAAGCCTCCCATCAGCAAATCTACTATTAATAAGTACGGTAGACAATTATGAAGTTTGGATCGTGGTGATTTTGAAAGGTAGCTGGTATTAAGGATCCAGATTCTTAATTTTCCATAAATATTTGACTGTCAATTCATAATTTGGTTAGATTTTGTTTTATTTATTTAAAACCTACCGCTATTACATAGGACATGTTATGATATATAGCAATACCTCAATAGCTCAAAGGTAAGGCGTCGGACTTATTACCGAGGTGGTGGTTCGATCCCCGCCCCGTCGGGCTATTGAAGTATCCACTTGTAATACTTCCCGACTAGTTGGAGGGGAATGGTATGATTGGTCATATTTAAAATATATGCAAATATTCTTGTAAAAAAAGTACACAATGATCGTGAGTGATGTGTCCAGCCATTTACTGTAATTGTAAATTTTATTGACAAAATGTCAGCCTTCCTAGAATGAGGCATGTCTAACTATTGCAAGCTCGCGGTCTATTTGGGTGAGCGTGTAAAATACACATACGCACTATAGCTTGTATATTGTCATACGGGTTTCTGTTCTCGTTTCGAGTAGGGATTATCTTTGTATGAGATCTAGACAGAAAATGGAAATTTATGGCTTACACGTATCAGATCACAGCACTATGCTTTTATTTAGTATTTTCTATATTTTTTCTTTTTTTTTTTGTCATACTGATAACACAGTGTAAGATTGCTTGTAGAAAATGCAGATATGGAGCTTCAAATTAGGATAACGCCAAGCAGTTCATGAGAAACAATAGTGAATAATTTATACTTTTTCTGACCCCTTCCACTTTCCTAAAATGGGGGTCGAAGTTTGTATGGGGAAAGTTAATAATTGGTATGCAGACTGTTTGTGACTAACAAAAACACTGTGCATCTTTTTTTTTAAAGTCCGCATCCAAACCTTTAAAAGAGGGGGTGATTTTTTTTGTGGGGCTTTTCGCAGTTTTCAAGGTAGGAAGCTCAAAATCGTTACACAGAGGTATGGTAGAGGTAGGGTAGGGGTAGGGTAGAGTAGTGGTAGGGTAGGGGCAGGGTGGAAGTAAGGCTAGGGAAAAAGCGTACATTAGTCAAAGCGAAGCTTGACCGGGTCCTGTAGTATATTATAAGTAGTAGTAGTATATTATTTGACTAACTAGAAATTTAATGGATGGAGGGCGCTGCAGTGCGCACGTAAACAGCGGCTCCGTGCAAAAAAATCGTTTAAATTTTCAAGAACGCATAATACCACTTGTCGATGTGATAAAAATTTCAAGTGTAATGTGACTCACCAGTGAAAACGTTTACAAAACAATAAATCAACGGAAAACATAAATTTTCGTGTTCATTATGTGACATCAGTTAAGTGTTTAATGTAAACAAACACCAGTTGTAACCAATAGAAACATCACAATTTAATGCACAAAGTGTAAATAATATATATATAATACTTAAATTCACTAGAAAATGATATAAAGACAATGTTTTCAAATGCTAAATATTATAACAACAACGACAAAAGTGAATCATAATAATAACAATCTGATTATTAACAATTTCGAGGGTGTGCAGGGAAATAAATAGTAGCAACAGCCAGTGTGATACACGATTTGGCGCAGTGGTGCGAACAATCAGAATACGTACGAGTACAAAACTACGAAGAAAGGAGGACCAGGTTCGAATGTTGGCGAAGTGTAGTGAAACGAAATTTTTTTTTTTTTTTTGCATTAATTTTGAGAGAATAGATGAGAAGAGATATATATATATAAAGAAGAAGGGAAAAAATCAGTACATCATACGCAGATAGCTACTCATTTCAAAGAAAATTTAATAAGACTCTTAATTTGGTTAATTTATACGTGAGCCTGGTAGCTACATTGGAAGTGAAGCCGTTCATAGACGCGAACTGAAGTTGAAATAAGTTCATGGTTCAAATCCTCAAGCATTTTTTTTTTTTTTTTTAATTTTTTTAATTTTTTTATTTTTTTTATTTATTTATGTAATTAATACGATATGGAAAACGACAATATAACTTTACGAAAACCTATTCGCAAACCTATAAACATGACACTAATGGATGATACTTATTTGAGTCTTCCTGATACATCTCTGGACGAAACACTTACTTGCTTGCATGAAAAAATAGAAGAATTGACAAAGGAGCTACAAAGTGCGCATCAAGAAATCGGAAACTTAAAATACGAGAACAGACAACTGACGACTGAAGTAGAAAAATGCAATAACATTATACAATTATATAAAAAATTTAACATCGAAAAACAAAATGTACAGACAACCCCAAACCTAAAAAGAAATAAATATATAAAATCTCTAAGTGCTGACAACACACCAATGAATCTATCATTTGGAAGAACTGAGGAACTCAAATTAAGTAAAAATAATGTGGACATACCTGAAATATTACACAATCAAAAAACACAGTCAACTAATAAAGTAGAAAAACTACAAAAGATGGAACCTAATCATAAACAAATATTTAAAAAAACCATGTTAACAACCAACAACCGTGTTGGAACAACGAGCCCTGTCATGACAAAAAGAATCGTGATACTTGCCGATCAACAAGGTAGAGGTGTACAAAAAATAATGCAAAATTTAGCTGGGCCAGGATATGTAGTAACATGTTTCTCTAAATCTAACGCAAAAATGACAGATATAATTAGTTCAGAAGCATCATTGATAAAAGAGTTAGACAAAAATGATTTAATAATTATAATTGGAGGTACCAACGATACTGACCCCTATGAGTTCCAACTGAGCCTAAATCAATTCTTCTACAATAACACCCATACAAATATTCTTGTAACTGAAATCCCCTACAATGGAGCGTTAAATGAAAAAAAGTTAAATTATGATTTAAGGTTTATGAGTGGAAAGTTCCAAAATGTTACGTTTATAAACATGTATTATAGTAAATTTTATGGTAAACAAAAACGAAATATCTATACTCTATGCCAAAACTTGCTAAAAGATGTTTTACGACTTGAATATGATAATAAAATAAGCAATTATAATAAACAAAAAGAAAATTCAAATAGTAATCTTATACATACCGAGAACAAGGAGACACAAACAGATTATATACAACATAATATATTATCAGCATCCATGTCTACAAATAATAATGATGCCTACAATGACATGAAAATGACGGAAAATGGTAGTATCGATAATAATATACATATTAGTGAGAATCGTAACAGCAGTATTAGTGGGAATAGTGGTGGAGATAATAATAACTTTTTTCGTCTCTCATGAGCTCTATATCTTACATCAGAATATTAATGGACTGTTGAGCAAATCAGAATTATTAACGGTACACCTGCATGAATTAAATAAGCGAAACATTGTTATAGATGTGCTATGTATAACGGAACATAATTTAGTTAAAGATGATTGTAAGCTTTTGAAAATCCCAAATTTTAACCTTGCCTCAGCGTACTTCCGTAAAAACAGAAGTGGTGGTTCAGTCATATTACTACGAAACTATCTTAAGTTTAAAGAATTGACTTACGTTAGCAGTTTGAGTATAGCGGGTATTATTGAATGTAGTGGTGTACATTTGATTGAACAGAATACTGTAATAATTTGTATTTATAGACGACCTAAATATAATCAACTCACATTAGAGACATTTTTTAAAATATTTTATAATTTGCTTATAAAGTACACCTTTCGTAAAAGAAAAATTATAGTATGTGGCGATATAAATATTGATGTGTTAAAAAGTAATAGCAATACATATAAACTTAAAGAATTTCTGGATGGTTTCAATCTAAAATTAGCACTAAAACAACCAACGCGATTAGTTAGTGGCACATGCTTAGATAATTTCATGACTAACATACGTAATTTTAGTTGTAGTGTTGAAGAATTTGCATTATCTGATCACACTGCGCAAATATTTAAATTTGGTGTTAAAAAATTTGCTCGCTTGACCCATTGGTATGCTATGAGACGTGACCTTTGTGAAGAAAATCTGACTAAGTTTAAAGAATGCATGACTAATCTCACATTTTCAGACATTTATGAAACTTCAGAAGCAAACGAAGCATTTAATATTTTATTTGAATTGTTCCATCTTTTTTATGTGCTATGCTTTCCATATATTAAAATAAAAAGAGATTTAAATAAAAAACCAAAATGGATGTCAAAAGGAATAAGGAAATGTTGCAAAAGAAAGCGTGAATTGTTATGGCAGTATAGGAAAAAACCTAATTATGATAATAAGCAAAAATATAAAATATATGGGAAAAGAGTCAAACATATAATTAAAATGACGCAAAAATCACAAAATAACTATAACATTAAAAACTCACAGAATAAGTCGAAGGCTACGTGGGCCATTATTAATGATTATAAGGCTAAAGCTTATGACGATAAAATAATTATGATTAAAAAAGGTAATTTAATAATTAGTAATCCCAGAGAAATAGCACAAGAATTCAATGAACATTTCCTTAAAATTAAAAATATAAATTTAAATATGCCAAAAACATGTGTTGTGTGGAATAAATCAAACTCAATATTTATGAAACCTACATCACCCATAGAAATATGTAATATTATAAAATTACTAAAGAACACATACAGTTGTGGGTATGATGAAATCAGTACAAAAGTCATTAAAATGGTGTCTCATATAATATCGCCCGTTTTAAGCCATATTACAAATCTTTGTGCTGAATGTGGTGTTTTCCCAGAGAAGTTAAAAATCTCTGTTGTGAAACCAATCTTTAAAAAACAAAATAGAGAAGAAATGGACTGTTACCGTCCAATCTCACTTATACCTATTTTCTCTAAAATAATTGAAAAGTATATGTATAATAACCTAAACGAATATTTTGAAAAAAATGGCATTTTCACGGAACAACAAATGGGTTTTAGGAAGAATAAATCAATAAATTTGGCTATATACAAATTTTTAAAGGAAGTCATGGACAACGTGGATAAAAGAAAAATTGTGTGTGCTCTTTTCATGGATCTCACCAAGGCATTTGATTATGTGGACCACTCTATAATGATAGATAAACTAAGTAGATATGGTATTAGAGGGAATGCTTTAAAACTCGTAAATTCATATTTATCGGGTAGGAAACAGATGACTGAAATAACTAATATAACTGACCATATAGAAACAAAATATATATCAGACCAAAAAACCGTGTCATATGGAGTTCCACAAGGGAGTATACTCGGTCCACTGCTATTTATAACTTACATAAACGACTTACCATCTGTTACTAATTATAAAACGTACTTATTCGCTGATGACAGTACAGTTGTTTTTGTAGGTGACTCTAAAGATTCATTTGAAAATGACATAAATAATACAATTATAAATATTGTTAATTGGTTGACAGTAAATAATCTAATTATAAATCTTGACAAGACTAAAATTATAACATTTGGAAATAAATATAATAAATTGACATTGAATATAAATTACTTAGGAGAAAATATAGCAGAGACTACAAGCACAAAGTTTTTAGGTCTTTATATAGATGACTGCCTGAATTGGAGAACCCATATTGAAGACTTGTGTACAAAATTGAATAGATTTTCATTTGCTCTGTATATGCTCTCAAAAGTAGTGAATCAGTCAGCTGTGTTAATTGCTTTTAATGCATATGTTACAGCAAATATACGCTACGGTATCATATTCTGGGGAAATTCATTTGACCGTGATAAAGTTTTCAAAGCACAAAAGAAGTGTATTAGATCAATATGGCATTTAAGTCCTACAGTTTCGTGTAAACCATATTTTGAAAAATTTAAAATTATGACCTGCCCATGCCTGTATATTTATGAGGTACTAGTGTTTATGAAAACTAATAGTCAATTGTTTGAATATTCAGATAGTAAACGCAGAAAAAATAAAATCTGTTACACATGGCATAAAACATCTTTATATAATAATAGCATATTTCACATGGCGCCTAAATTGTACAATAATCTGCCTCCAGAGTTAGCCGACAGAAACTTGAGTGCTGCCGGATTTAAGAATAAGATCAAAGAATTTTTGCTCAAGAAATGTTATTATTCTATTAAAGATTATTTAATTGACATTTTTTAATAAACTTTGACGTAATTTATTGACACTTTAGAGAATAAGAGAATAGTGCGCATATGATATTGTAAAAAACTAATTTAATATTGTATTTATTTTGACTAGTGATTTTTAGATAGTGTTTTAAGAAATTTGCATGCCAGTATATGGCGAATTGTATAATGTACCTATTTCAACATTTATTGTATACCAGCTAATGTAACTGTACAATTGCAAATAAATAAATTGAATTGAATTGAATTGAATTGAATTAATTTAACTTCAGCATACATATAAGCTGCCGTAGATAATAGAGCCGTGACAGCCCAGTATATAAGACCTCTGTCTTCTATTCAGAGGGTATACGTTCGAATCCGATCCGATGCATGCACCTCCAACTTTTCAGTTATGTGCATTTTAAGAAATTAAATATCACGTGTCTAAAACGGTGAAGGAAAAACATCGTGAGAAAACCTGCATACCTGAGAATTTTCTACGTATGTAAAGTCTGCTAATCCGCATTGGGCCAGCGTGGTGGACTATTGGCCTAATCCCTCTCATTCTGAGACGAGACTCGTGCACAAAAGCCTAAAATGGTTAGCTCATGATGATGATATACGCATATTGAAATAAGCTAAATAATATAATTTCAAACATAATAGGGTTTCACAGTTTTAATGAACAAGACGGGAGTATTACGATGAAATCTAATTAAAATATTGCACAAAGCATGCAGTACACTAATTAAAAAAGGGAAATATCAAACAGTCCGTCCCTTCCCCGAGGAAAGCTTCGCTTTTTGGGTCAACGTGCTCCGGGAGGGCGTGTAAAAATATACATACATCTACATACAATATACTAGATCCCTCTGTCGTGTAGTGCCATTCAAGGCTTTGTTTCTGTTGCGAGCGGGGATTATCGTGGTACACCATCTAGGAGCAGACTTTAATATAAATGTATTTTATAACTTAAATATAGTTTCACAATAGTACATTGTAGATTTAGATTCCTTATTTAGTTCAAGTAAAACAAATAAAGTAATAAAATTGAAAATATTGAAAAACCGCCGAATGTCATGAAATTATTAATTACACTCTGAATCATGTCTTTTTCAGTGCACTTTTATTTGAGACCCCACTCGAGTATATTTTCACTTTCCCCCCTACAACTTTTAAACGGCTCAACCAATTTTCATCAAACATGTATAAAAACACTCGCGCATAAGTTATCTTTGATACAAAAAAACTAAATTGAAATCGCTTCATCTGTTCGGAAGTTAACCACAGACATAGTCGTGCCACAGACAAATAGACACGTAATAGTACATTATGATATAAGTGCGGTAAGTAAAAAATCACAGCCGAGGCGATAATGCAACTCGAGCCTTAGCGAGAGCTAGTAAGGAAGCAGAGGCTGTAATTATTAAAGCGCACGTAATGTCATACGACGTTTTATAACACATTTGCGAGGAAACACTTTTTAACACACTTTCTGAAAACTAATTTGCATCTTTGCCTGTTTTCGATAAGATGACATTTTGATACGCTTGTTATTTTGCACAGTTAACGAAGTGCACACCAGCGTTTGTTTTTTTTTAGCAAATGGGTTATAAAACTTATAACACCCCTCTTTTTTGCGTCGGGGGTTATTAAAAATAGCTCTGTGGTTAGTTTGTGTTCTGTAAAATTGGGTGCGAGAGGAATTAAGCCTTGGTTCTTACAGTCGTTTGGCAAAAATTGCATTTAATTTTGCTTTTCTTTTCCAAGTCCAGACGCAGTATGGTACGAAATATACAAGCAGTAGCTACTGAGGGCAAAATGAACATTAAAATTTCGTTATCTCAAGTAGTTTTAGCTCCAAGTTCAAGCAAATTTGAAACATCAAGTATTGACTATTTGAAGTGAATCTGCTGATATTTGTGCGCTTTAATAAATTATCAACGTTGAAGAAATATGAACACAAACCTGCATTATATTATTATGCAGTATAGCGCCCTACGCGTATAATATAATAATGCATTCAAGATGGTTGATAGGACTGCCCCGATTCTGCAGTGCTTCAGGTATGTTCGCTGAAGCACGTGTGGATTGCTTTTATGCAACCATGCGCAAGAGATACACATCCTTGTTGTGCAGACTTCGGGCCAGTTCCAGCAGCGTTCTGGGGGCGTTTGCTGACAGGCTCGACTGTCAGTATTTGAATCACTGTTCGATGATTCATGTACGTACTGACAAGTCGATATTGTCATAGATTTTAAGTACATATTAGTAGGCTTAAGTATTGTACTAACACCTAAGTTAAGTTTAATGTTAACTAACACTACTATGACCCCCTTTGTGAGTTGAAATAAAAGATTTTTATTTATTTTATTTATTTAGTACTAATTATTTACAATGTGTAAACTATAAAGTCTTCCAATCATCAATTCAGCGTAATTAGGGCCTAATCTGTACTAGATTAACACGAGAATCTTCTCAGAGACTCACTTGTATACGCGTCTTAGAGTAAATATATCACGATTATCTTCTCAGACTCACTAGTAGTGGGTTGATGTGGAATGCAGTTACGTTAACTGCAAACTGAAAGTGTAGAGAATTCTCTACTTGAATTAATTTGAGTCCTAATCTACCCGTAGGTAAATAATATAATCAATACATATATATCAAACTAAAGTGTCTGTCTGTGATTTCAAAATAACTGTGTGTTTGCAAGTGCTTATAGCTATTTACACGATATTAAAACATAATCAATTTTTTTTTTAATTTTGTCAGTCTGTTTTTCTGTTTATCCGGGCTTATCTCTGGAACGGCTGAACCGATTTGAAATGAGATATTTACTGGTAGATAGAGTAGGTTTTTGAGCAACATATATGCTACTTTTAATCCCGAAAAATTCCATAATGACCGCGTCATTTGCGAGCGTCCGCTAGTTTTTAAACAATATTCTTGTATTGGTTTTCTGTTATTATTTTAATCACGTGATCCATTATCTTTTTATTCACATACCAATTGTATTTCCGTTATAATAGATATCTCTTATACAATCGCTAGGCACAATATGAGTTATGGCTGCCATTATTAAAATGGGTCGATACGTGTTAAAACCACAAAGGGCCTACTCGAGTTTCATATTCCTGCGATAAATCACGAAGGCTTATACCATCACGGCCGTTACGGTGTGAATGAATTTCCGGCCACCACCTTCTGTGTGGATTTTGCGTAATAACTAACTTGTAAAACACTAGCAGACGTACCACGGTTTTGCTCCCGTAGTTCTTGTTACTGTGGTAATGCGGGGAAATAGAAGCTCTATGACATTTACAAGTAACGTGGGTAATATTAACTTAATCAAAAATAACTCATTAAAATATTTAAAGGGTGCATATCTCGAGCGGGAGGGGAGGGTTCACAGATGCACTTCGCTAGGGCCTAGGGGACATAGTTAGGCATTATAATATGGTGCCTAATTGTGTCACTAATGTGTATAGGTAATTTTTAACCGACTTCCAAAAAGGAGGAGGTTTTACGTTCGGCTGTATGTATGTTTTTTTTTTATGTATGTCCAGCGATAATTCCGTCAATTACGGTCCGATTTTGAAAATTCTTTTTTTGTTTTGAAGGGTTTGATTTCAGGGTGGTCCCATTTTTTTATGTTATATAATATCTTAGCATAATGGTGAACTCGCCATCCTCACAAAAACGTCAAGTTTATGTGGATGGCTATTTATGTATCTAATTATGTAACACTTTTTGTTTTTTGTACAATAAAATGAAAAATAAAAACGCCCCTCGGATTCACCCGCGTAGTTATCGTTCCCGTGGGAATATGGGAATACAATATAGCCTACGACACTCACAAATAATGTAGTTTTCTATTAGTAACAGAGTATTCAAATTTGGTTTAGCAAATCAAGGGATTACCTCCACAACGTCACAAAATTCATCTCTTTATAAATTAGTAGTAGTAGTATTAGAATAGACGAGCAGAAGCTCTCGATCTACCGCTATAGCCAAGTGACACGTCGATTCTCTTTCTACGATCGCAAACGTCTCGAAAACTATAAAAATGTATGGAAATCAAAACCTCTGTTCGACATTAGGTTATAATTTCCATTTGCGAGTATCATAGGCTATGTTTGATCCCCATATTCACACGGGAACGGAAACTACGTAATTGAAACCGCGGGGCGTCATATAGCGGCGTTTCTGCATCTTTGAGAAATTGTGTATTATGTAACTAATTAATATACTGTAAGGGTAAATCTTATCTCTATAATACCCTTGTGATTATAAATTAATTTATTTTGATAAGGATTTAAGTTATATAAATAATGACGTAAACCTAAGTATATAAAATTAATAATTTTTAAAACATAAAAGGTACTATATCTGCTAATGTATAGGTGATAAACATATGCTTTCGCAGAGTTTTTTGTAGAACTTTTAAAGGTACATAAAGCCAATTTATACAATTTATGTATATTTATTTATATAATAAACATTGATTTCAATTTTACACAATGGTTAAGGCAGCGCATGCGATTAAGTCTGTTTAAGAGGAGTTTCGTCCGAGCTGAATGACAAAAACTGCGATAACTCTGCTAATATATGTGATACCAATATAAAATATAGCACTCCTCGATAACGTAGCATTCTACTGGTGAAAGAATTTTTAAAATCGGTTCAGTAGTTCCGAAGATTACCCCATTTAAAGAATGTTACAAACTTACAAACATACAAACTTACAAACTTTACCTCTTTATATTATTAGTATAGATTAGTATAGATAAATGCAAATTTGCATGCAGAAACTTACTCTATTATCAATGTATCAATATGTATCAATATTTAAGTACTTCTTTATATAATTATACATAAGTAGAGTAAGTTTCATATCAGTATGTAGCTAAATGTCCTAATTCTTATGTCAATACGCAGCTGAGCCAAATGCGGGTAAGGATCCCGTTCAAAGACTTTAAATGCAAATTTGCATGGAACCGAATAACCTCTCGGTTTGAAAACGGGCTACCACTTTAGTTTCATTCAAAGCAACCTCAGCTAAGAGTATCTATTTGTAAGTTTAGCCTCATCTGAAATGTTTTCTTGACGTTAATAGAATTTTATAGTAGGGATTATTCTCGTCTAATAATGAAAACCGTTAGAATATTATTTGCTCTATTTAATCCATTTTTATGATCAAATCAAATACTTTAAAATACTAATACCTTGTTTTTTCTGAAACGATCAAAGTCTGCTACAAGGTCCAATTTATCTTTATATCAAATTTTCGGACCAGCTAGGCTATTCTGTAACGATACTTGTATAACTCGCAAGTGCGAGTTTCAAATTGCGATCTATCTCTCTCTGTTTAACACGATACTATAGAATGAGAAAGATAGCGGTAAATTCGAAACTCGCACTTGCGAGTTATACAAAACAACGCTATAGAATAGCCGTGCGACATTGACATTTACATTTTTTTTTCTTCTCATTCATTTAATTCTCCTTTTTTTATTTTTTAACAATGTTATTCATACAAAATATAATACAAAACACTAATTAAAATGTTTATAGAATATTTTGTATTCTATTATAAAAAAAATAATACCTCCCGCTTCGGTACAAGTGCCCAAGCAACCAGTGGTCAGGGCTTTAGAATGAGGAACTATAATATTACCAGCGGACGCCCGCGACTTCGTCCGCCCTTAGACTTCTTAAATCCAGCCTTATTGCAAAATCCGTTCTTGGTGGATACTTACTAACTATAAACTACCTCCCTGCCAAATTTCAGCTTTGTACATCAAGCTGTTTTCGAGATTTCGTGATGAATACCTTCTGCTTTTATATATTAAGATTAGTATGGATGAATACGTATGCTAGTGCTATAACTAGTAGACATAAACAGATTCTAATCGATAAAACATGCACAAATCCGACATTAGACGAGATAAACTATAAGTCGGTACAAAGGTAAAACTAAAAGGCTTTCAGAAAGTTCCCGAATAGTTCGGACGCAATCGCCGAGTCCAGGTTCCTCGGGCCAATTTATTCACGTTTTCAGAATTCCGGCGCCAATAAATTGTTTTGTGGCAAATCGAAACTCGAATCTCGATTGAAATTGTTTTGCAGACGCGTACATACCAGAGTCTTGAAGTTGGATTCCAGAAAATAATATAATAAGTCATTTTTATACTTTATGAGCGAGTGCTTATATAAATTACTACTTTAATTTAGATTAAACTAGCGGATGTCTGCGACCTTGTCCGCGTGGAATTTAGTTTTTCACAAATCCCTCGGGAACCATGGATTTTTCCGAGATAAAAAGTAGCCTATGTGTTAATCCATGCTATAATGTATCTCAATACCAAATTTCAGCTGATTTGGTTAAATAGTCGAGGCGTGAAAGAGTAACAAACATTCATATCATTAAAATCATCAGTTTTCGCAAATCTCGGGAAACCATCGATTTTTTCGGGATAGAAAATTAGCCTATGTGTTAATCCAGAGTAAAATCCATTTCCATTCCAAATTTTAGCCAAATCGATTAAGTAGTAGCGACGTTAAAGAGTAACAAACATCCAAACATCAAAACATATATCCAAACATCCATACAAACTTTTGCGTTTATAAAGATAAATATAAAGAATATAATATAAAATCAGATTCCAGTGAACACTGTTTTAGCGACTACGAAGTATAAAGTCTATTTATTTTTCTTTTTTTTTGTTTTGGTTTTTTTTTTGTAATATGACAGGATAGGACACAAAAAATCGTCTAAGTAGTAGATTTTTTTTAACTCATTTATTTTCAAGTTGTATATAGGAGAGTAGGTTCAAGGAATGGAACAGTGGTCCATATAAATGGACACCGAGTTTGCTGGTACGCGGTCTCCACTCCAGAACACTTCTGCCCCAGTAGCCGTCTGTTCTGCGAGATATATGGGCCGCCTACTGCCTCAGTTTGCTAATCTTTTGGGCTACGTCAAGTATTTTCATTCTCCTACGAATTTCTTTGTTCCGGATTTTGTCGTTTAAACTCCTTACATAGCCCTCTCCATAGCTCTCGTAAATCCGAAGTATTGTTATGTTTTTTTTTTTTCATTATTCTTTACAAGTTAGACCTTGATTACAATCTCACCTGATGGTAAGTGATGATGCAATCTAAGATGGACGCAGACTAACTTGTTAGGAGGAGGATGAAAATCCACACCCCTTTCGGTTTCTACACGACATCGTACCGGAACGCTAAATCGCTTGGCGGTACGTCTTTGTCGGTAGTGTGTTAACTAGCCACGGCCAAAGCCTCCCACCAGCCAGACCTGGACCAATTAAGAAAACCTCAATCGGCCCAGCCAGGGATCGAACCCAGGACCTCCGTCTTGTAAATCCACCGCGCATTTCACTTCGCCACGGTGGCCGCAACCGCCTTCAGAGAGACTCCTAACATAGCCCTCTCCATAGCTCGCGTAATATTCGAAGTATTGTCTATGTTTACTCCAACACGAGTGTAACCAAGGGCTCAAGCTAGTGCTAAATAAAAAACCTAAACAGGACGTCCGTCAGACGGCACATAAATACATCCCGGAAAACGTCGGCGGAAGGTCGGTGGAAAAATTTTATTACGCTGAGCGCTCGCAGTCTTTGAAACGGAATATTTTTAAATTACTTTTATTTCCCGTCCCGTTAGAAACTATCTCTTTTATGCAGTTATTGCATTTTATGTTTTTGAATAAAACTATTAAGTACTTGGCTGGCATGTTTCAAGGAATGACCTATTACGGCAAGTCCTCAATGTAGTGAAGGTTAAGTGTTCCTTCTATATTTAGGACTAGTCGAGGCGCCACGCTTTCACCCACTTAGTTTCTGTTCCAGTAAGAATACGAGGATAAAAAGCCTGTGATACTTACAAATAACGTGGCTGTCTAGTGGTAAAGGAATTTTCAAAATCGGTTCTGGACCTGTAGCCATGTGGCACTTCGATTCTCTTTCTAAAAACGCTAACGCTTTGAAAATTAAAAAATGGATGGGAATGACATTCACTATCGACAGGCCACGTGATCACGTTGTCGATCGAATCTGCATTCGCATACATTTTGTTAGTTTTCGAAGCGTTAGCGTTTGTAGAAGGAGAATTGACGTGTCACTTGACTAAGACAAACTTGCACCAAAGAGGTCGCCCAAAATTGAGCACTGATAGAATAGATTACTTGAATTTCAATATTCCAACAGATAATAATGATGTTTTAGCAGACTCAGAAGTGGATTACAAAAATAAGAAAACCAATGTCGAACAAATTTATTACATAAAACTTAATTAACAAATCAAACTGTAACCAAAATAAGATCCTAGAATGGCAGAAAATGACATTGAGTGGAGTCACGCACTCGTGAACGCTGTGTGAAGGGTTAAAGATTTCTTTGATAGCTAACCAACACTCCCCTTTTCCACTCAAGTCACTTCTCCACCTAACCCAAGTAACCCATAAAGAATTACACGACAAGTAAGGTGGTCGGCTCGGACGCCACGAGCACACTGAAGCCGACCGGACGACGACTTATATCGCAAGTCATTCCCGCCAACTGTTTGCTACCCCTCTCTAAATCCCTACTCTTCACGAAACAAGTCGCGCCACCTAGCGTCGACACGAGCCAACACGAGATCGAGCGACGTCATACCCGTCCCAGACTACTATTTGTAACAGAGTATTAAAAGATCATTTGTAAAAATAATTCTTTTATTTCTATGTAAGAGCAAACAGTAATAAATAAGAAGCTGCGATGTAGGTATAACCGAACACCCACTCATAAGACTCGACGGATTCAATTAATTAGCTCTAACCTTCTAACCTGTC
Source organism: Bicyclus anynana (assembly GCF_947172395.1). Lineage (NCBI taxonomy): Eukaryota > Metazoa > Arthropoda > Insecta > Lepidoptera > Nymphalidae > Bicyclus > Bicyclus anynana. The sequence continues at coordinate 5,479,603 of NC_069103.1, read as the reverse complement.
TTACGGTTTCTATAAAGGTATTTTTTCTAATTAAAGATCACCATTTTCAGCTCAGTTTCTATTATTATCGTTAACAACTTTAAAGAATCTTGCTCTATAATTAGTTCTCTCTCTAATTTGCTATTTTTTGCTATTAGAGATACAAAAATCCTTACATATAGAACTATAATAGAACAGTAAAAGATTTTGTTTTTCTTAGAAAACCTGACGTAGAAAAGTAACAGAAATGGCCATGTAGCCACGTAGGTAATAGCTACAAATCAATACATCATCATCAATACATATATACTAATATATTATAGAGGTAGTTTGAGAGGTTGTAGGGGGTAATCTCTGGATTTAGTGATCCGATTTTGAAAATTCTTCTAGCAATAGAAAGTCACGTTATTCCTGATTAATTGCCATATTCCTACGGAAAAGGGAACACTAATATTATAAAGGCGACAGTTTGTGTGTAAATGTAAAGCTATCTGCAATACTTTATTCAAAGTTCAGCATTGCAATTCACTTCTGATTCATTGATTTCTTTTCAAGCGAACGTGAAACAGATGCTAAAAATGTAGGTAATTCTAGTCCCTTGAATTTGCTATTTCATTACAAATAAAATGAACAGAATTTCTCGAGACGCTTCGCAAAGCATTCTCCATGTTCAAAAGAGGAAAGAGATTCTTAAAATAATAGCCTGTTAGTAAAAAAAATACCTTTGTGTGGAAATATTTCATATAATATTGCCATCACAATTTTTAAGTAGTAGTAGTATAAAACTTATCACCGAAACTATTTTCAGCTGTTTTAGAGAGTATCTTCCGCAAGCTGAACTGGGATAGCTTCGGCATAAATATAAATGGTGTTAAATTAAATCATCTTAGATTTGCAGACGATATAATCTTGTTTGAAGAGGATCCCACACACCTTGAAAAAATGATAAAATCACTTAACAATGAAAGCACAAAAGTGGGCCTTTCAATGAACATGGATAAAACAAAATTGCTTACTAACTCGATTCAAATACCTATGCAAATAAATAACCACCCATTGGAATATGTGAAGGAATATATTTACCTAGGACAAGTTATCTCACATGAAGAACAAACAACTAAAGAAGTTAACAGAAGAATAGCAAACGGCTGGAAGAAGTACTGGTCACTAAAAGAAATCATGAAATGTAACGAGCTAAGCATGACAATAAAAAGGAAAGCTTTTAACACCTGTATACTGCCGGTTATTACATACGGATGTGAAACATGGGCACTCACTAAACTCCACAGAGAAAAGCTAGAACGCTGCCAAAAAGCCATGGAAAGAAGCATGTCAGGTATAAAAAAGCAGGATAAAATCAAAAGCAGTTATATCAGAGAGAAAACCCAAGTAGTCGATATCCTATCTCGAATCGACCAGTTAAAGTGGCGATGGACCGGTCACATGATTCGAGATAAGCAAGGCAAGTGGAGCACAACCGTGGCTGACTGGTACCCTAGAAACGGTAAACGGAGCAGGGGACGTCAGTCAACGAGATGGGTAGACGATATCAAATTAACTGCAGGTAACCACTGGAGGAGGGTAGCACAAAATAGAACGGAGTGGAAAAGACTGGAGGAGGCCTATGCCAACAGGCACTCCGAATTACTCGACATAATATAATTTAAATGTGTATTACTCAACTTGTATATTCGGAATAAAGGGCTTATTATTATTATTATTATTATTATTAGTATAAAACTTTAGTGTCACTCATCCGGGGAAGTACTACTTAATGTATTCTAAGATAAGGTATTCATTACTAAGATCAGGGCTTGTAGCTATGTGGCGCGTCATTTCTCTTTCTACAATCGGAAACGCTCTCTCGCTAAAATAGGGAAGTGCAAGAGCCTTACTATGTATATAGATAGTTAGGCTGCCCCAGAATGCTTATTACGTACTGCCGTCAAGCACAATTATGACGTGTTCTACATACTGTATCATTACTAATTGTGTATTCTAATCAGGTTCTGTAGCTATCTGGCATGTCGAATTTCTTCCTACAATCAGAAACCCTTCGAAAATTAGAAAAGTATGGGAATGACATTCGTTATCGTAAGGTAACGTGATCCAGCAGTCGATCGGTTCTGTCATTCGCATATTTTTTTTTAGTTTTCGAAGCGTTAGCGTTTGTAAAAAGAGAATTAACGTGCCACATGACAACATGTCCATTACTAACTTTGACGTATGTTAGTTGACATTATAAACATTGAGATTCTATGTAACAAATTAACGTCATCCGGTATCTACTGGTGGATATTATACAGCAGGAAGATGACATTTTTTAATGGATTTGTTGTTCATTTTAATAGGTTGATAATAAAGACCAAAATAGTGAATATTTATGTACTAAATATTTTCTTTCGATTGTTTATGTGCCGTAGGCTTCTTAACAGGACCTCAGCGTCATCACCATGGGGGCATGCGCCGTACTATATGTGTAGGTTTGGTTGCATTGTATATTGTAGGACTAAAAAGTGATCACAAATATAAAGAAACTAATATCGAACAAAGGTTATGATTCACAACTTAATTAACAAATCAAACTGTAACTAACCATAGAATGGCAGAGAATGACCTTGAGTGAAGTCACGTACTTGTGAACGAAGTGTGTAGGGTTAAAGGCGCCTTTGACAGATATCTAACACTCCCCTTTTCCCCGCCTATCCCAAGTAACCCTTAAAGAATTACACAACAAGAGATATGTGGACGGCTCGAATGCAACGAGCACACTGAAGCCAACACGAGATCGAGCGACATTATATCCGTCACAGACTAATACTTCCTACACTATTTATTAAAAACATGTAAATTTAAAAGCGGCCAACACGGCGATAATTTCTTGCATGGTTTACGAAGTGTTACTTTATAGGTGATTTTCCTGGAATAAAATTAACGTTATTTATTACTAACATACGCATTTGAGCAGCGTGGTAGGCCTTCGATTCATATCCCCACTCTTATAAAGCCTCGCCTCGTAGCAGGCCTATAAATAGGCTTATAATAACTATTAATTAATAGGTCTAGAGTAAATACTTCTGATTCAGTCTATCAATTTTATACATTATTTTTTTTTATTTAAAATGTCGACGCTGCATAGTTCAATATACTCTTACTTATGTCCTCGTGTATTTACTCGAACATAGCTTTTCAATTATTTTTCTATATTACTTGCACAATAATCCTACTATGACCCTTATAACGGACATTTTATTGTCCCGGGGATAATGCCCGGGTAAGGGTATAGCGAAGTTGACTATTTTCATATTTATATGGGTAGATTGGCCAGTTGTACGGAAAATAAGTTTCATTTTGAGTGTATTGGTTTTTACGGTGCACAAGTATCTAGGTATCCGTTAGCATAGTTGTGGCTACCGATATTATTCGTATTATGGCAGCCATAATAGCCAGTCGCAGCAAAATATCTAAATTATCTATCGGTTACATTATTAATTCTTTTTTTTTTAATATATTTTGTACCTATTCGTTATCAACCCATATTCGGCTCACTGCTGAGCTCGAGTCTTCTCTCAGAATAACAGGGGTTAGGCGAATAGACCCCCACGCTGGCTCAATGCAAATTGGCAGACTTTACACACGCAGAGAATTAAGAAAATTCTCTGATATGCAGATTTCCTCACGATGTTTTCCTTCAACGTTTGAGACACGTGATATTTAATTTCTTAAAATGCACAAAACTGAAAGTTGGGGGTGCATGCCCCGGACCGGATTCGAACCCATACCCTCCGGAATCGGACGCAGAGGTCACATTCACTGGGCTATCACGGCTCTTTGTACCTATACCCATATAAAATTTAGAGACATAATCTTTTTAACATAACAATGGAACTGACTTCAAAGACGCTTACAAAATTACTAAACCTATTTTCATGAAAATTAAATGGAATCTGGAAGTACTGTTTCAAACAAAAAAAAAGTTATCAAAATTGGTTAATAAATGACGAAGTTAATGAGGTAACAAACATTTAAAAAAAAACATAAGCGATTTGAGAACCTCCTCCTTTTTTTGAAGTCGGTTAAAAATGTAAAAGTTGTAAGAACTAGTTTACATTACTATACTGAATGGAAGCGTGTGATGTTTCGCTTTTATGTTAATCTACTGAGAAGAACAAACAAGAAACAATTAAATAAACATATACAGGATGTCCTTATAAATAGTACGACGTACTCTACAGGTTGATAGCTGACAACCAATCAAGGGCTACCAAAATAGGCCTAAGGTTTTCAAAATAAAAAGTCTTATGATGTGTTGAAAAAATACATAAGCGTTGATTTTATACTTGGTAATTATTTTTGAATAGTTGTTATAACTGTATTGAATAAGTAGTTGTAAAAAGTTTTGTTTTTTCTATTTTTTCTTATATTTAGTATTTTATACAAAAACAGGGCCGAATTACATTTTTTATGTTAAACAATTTTTTTGTATGTCCTTTTAACAAACGCAATAAAAAAAATGTACTACTCAAAATTGTAGCTTAAAAACCTGTTCATTTAAAATTTTTAGACATTAGTACATTCTTTTCAAAAAGATGTGAAAAGTCACGGGAAGCCTGGCAGATGTGAAACATCGACATTATTTTGTAAAAGTTAAATAACACTGTATACACTACGGAGTATACACTATAGGTACTTGAGGTCGGTGTAGCGAGAGAGATGGCTTAACGCCGGATCAAGTGGGAGAGAATCGCACAGTCAATTGGGCATGGCGACGCGTCGCCACACCGTACACACTACTACATATAGACTGTATATATAAACCATCATATAGCGTGGCGATTTATGGCGTGGCGACGCCACGGCATGCGTCACCACACCATAAATCGGTTTTACGTGTGGCTATAGATGTTTCACTTCAAAACTTTGTCAGAATTGCTATTTTCACTCAGAAAGATGTCGATTTTGTAAAAATCGTTACCTAATAAAATTTGCTCCTGTCACTTGACTAACAAAAGAATTTAACTTGGAAACTGTAATAAAAAGATAAGTACTTATGTATTTTTAAGTATGCTATCATCCTGTAGAGTATGTCATACTCAGTGCTATTTACGGGACATCCTGTATGTAAGTGGTTATTTGCGTTCAACAAAACCTGAAATTATGTTGTTATCTGTATTCGCTAACATTTCGTGAAACTGTATTATACGAGAGGAGTGCGTTTAACGATTGCATACATATTAATGGCGCGTTTATAAATATTTATTAGATGGATCGATGCGTAATCATTTTGAATACACATAACACTGGATTTCCTGATTATGCTGTTTTCCTATTATGTTACATCCACGTTTTCTTACAAAAGCAGTAAGAATTTGTTTTAGCCCAGTGGATAAGACCTCTGCCTCCGATTCCGGAGGGTGTGGGTTCGAATCCGGTCCGGGGCATGCACCTTCAACTTTTAAGTTGTGTGCATTCTAAGAAACTAAATATCACTACCTAATTGGGTGCCCAATGCCCATGAAGATTTCCCCCTTAAAGAAAAATAATAAGGCCACAAACATACGTGCTACAAAATATTTCTTTCATCATTCATCAATCCATATTCGGCTCACTGATGAGCTCGAGTCTCCTCTCATAATGGGAGGGGTTTGGCCTATAGTCCACCACGCTGGCCCAATGCGGATTGGCAGACTTCACACACGCAGAGAATTAAGAATGAAGAATGAGAAATATGCAGGTTTCCTCACGATGTTTTCCTTCACCGTTTGAGACACATGATATTTAATTTCTTAAAATGCACACAACTGAAAAGTTGGAGGTGCATGCCCCGGACCGGATTCGAAGGCAGAGGTCATATCCACTGGGGTATCACTGCTCAAATATTTCTTAAGAAAGAAATATTTTTTTTACTATCAAAAAAATAAATTACTGTAGAGTAAACATTCTTACACTTTTCCATCTTGTTAACATCAACAGGGCTTTATCATTGTTTGCTAAATATTATTATATGAAACCCTCACCTACATTATCCTGTCAAAATAAAAATATTCCACCTTCGCTTATCACTCGACAGAAAAAACATGAGACTCCGAAAGAAAATCTGAACATCGTGTACCAGTCGTATTATAGGGATTTCATACACCATCACTCAGCCTCATTTTCCTGCACAAGATGTGGTATACGTGAAACTTTTCAACACATTCACGGTATAAAAGCCTTTATGATTACTAGCATACAAACCATTATACCTTGCTGTACACTCTAACTTTCTTTGCGAAACGCGGCAACCCTTTTATACCAATATGACCCTTAAATGTAGAACCATAAGAAATTTACTTATACACCGACTTCTGTAAACGATTTGCAAAAGAACAACAGATTAAAGTGCGCTGAACCAAAGGAATTTTTTCATACGGAAAATAAGCAGATGGTGGATGCTTTTGAGGGAATGGCACCTGTTTTGATACTGAAACAATAATAATAATAATCTCATGGTGAGATTAACCATGTACGCAGGAAATATTATAGTGCATAAGTGTATGTGCAAGCACAGGTGCACTCTCTCTTCCCTCACTCTCGACATCCGATGGGACGGCAGACCAACACCGACCGGTGAGAGATCAGGCGCAGGACCGACGGCTTTACGTGCTCTCCGAGGCACGGGGGTGTACTAACACCGCCAACTTTCCAACTTCAGGCTGCTATTAAGATTTTTCTTGTAAGAAAAATCCCAATAACCAATTTTTTTTTGTTGGCCTGACCTGGGATTCGAACCCTGGACCTCATTGTCTGTAGCTGAACCAGCTAACAATGGGACCAATGAGGGCAGTTGACGCTGAAACAATATATATTGCACAAATACAACTTGCGCATGTGCATATTAAGAATTATATTATTTTTTATATAGATACAGGATGCTCGGGAGTATTTCCCATAACTTCAAGGTGTTGACGAGTCCAATATAGGAGCCGTACTGCATAACCAATAGTATTTTAACTAAAAAATAAAAAGTTTTTTGTTCTCCTACAAAGTAATTCAAATAATTCTGGCTATCCATATAACACACACCTTTATCTATCCTTGCATTTTAAAATACGTAAAATTTGGCTACGTCATAATTATAAAGATGCGTATAAAGGGCACAATTTAAGATCTATTTACAAAAGAAATATATTTACTCCGTTAATATTGATTTTAGAACATTTCTAAAATGTTCTTCAGGCATTTTTAATTAATTAACTTTAAATAATATAACCCTAGAGTTATGGAAAATACTCCCGAGCATCCTGTATAAATGGAATAAGCGCTTGACCACGATCACACCTGATGGTAAGTGTAGATGTGGCCTAAGGTGGAACTTGCTTAGAAGATGCCTATTCACTCTATTCTTAACGATGCACAGGTCCTTGCCCAACCTTGTCCTTATCCTTGGTTGGTTGCCCAGTTAGTAAAAAAGCTCAAAATAAAACAGCTTCACAAAGCGAGAAACAGATGTTTACTTTTAAATATGACTAATATTCCCATTCTCCTCCAATTAGTACATTTCCAACACAGAAAATACTGTGTTAGGAGTGGGTACCACAATATAGTACAGCGGGCAGGGATCGAATCACCATTCCTCGGTGATGAATCCGGCTCCTTTACCACTGAGCTATTGAGGCTTTATTTAATTAGATCAGCAACCTACTTGACCGGGTCTGTCTTTCGGTTCCGATTAGATATCCCCGTCATTGCAAGAAGCGTAAAACATTTCATATCCCTTTCGCTAGAACACATCTCGGAAACCAAGCCCCCGTTGCTCGTATATGCGCAAAATATAATGAACTATATCGTTCTATACCTGGCATCGACATATTTTTCAATTCTTATAATGTCTTTAAAAAAAAACTCACCGATCATCTGTCGGTGAGTTCTTCCCCATCACTATCCTTGTGTGATATTTTACTGTTAACATGTTTTTAGTTTTTGGTGAATGTTGTGTGCACTTGTCATAGATATGTACGTATAAGTCAATGTGAGCTAGGTATATATTATTTATGTATGTCTCTATATGTATATTGTAAGTGTACGTAAATAAATAAATAAATAATTGATAGACTTGCATACCAAACGACCTCTGAACCGCGTTGCTTTTGAATATCTCTTTGTGAGAACGGTCTTAGTGTGCGATATCTTTATCTCCACCTTTATCTAAGAGGAAAATTCCGTTCCTTGTTTTATCCCTTCGAAGATATTTACAAAACATTCTTTACACAAGAAAGCAACGCAATTTTATTATTATTTTCTTTTGTATACACGCCAGAATATCTGTGTCAACAACAAAATGTCTGTATTTTCCTTTACGATAAAAAAATATAATTATTATTAAATTAGAATGTTCTATTTATGTTTTTCAAATTATATGAATCTTATATTATTTATCAACATTAAAGCGACTTTAAAAGCATTAATACAAGATATTATGCATTTTAGAAAAAAATAAGTATATGATATCGTCATCAACCCATATTCGGCTCACTGCTGAGCTCGAGTCTCCTCTCAGAATGAGAGGGGTTAGGCCAATAGTCCACCACGCTGGCCCAATGCGGATTGGCAGACTTCACACACGCAGAGAATTGAGATAATTCTCTCGTATGCAGGTTTCCTCACGATGTTTTCCTTCACCGATTGAGACACGTGATATTTAATTTCTTAAAATGCACACAACTGAAAAGTTGGAGGTGCATGCCCCGGACCGGATTCGAACCCACACCCTCCGGAATCGGAAGCAGAGGTCATATCCACTAGGCTATCACAGCTCCCATGCATGTATATGATATACTAAATAGATATTATATAATTATTTTATTAAAATATATACCTACTATTATTTATATATTATATTATATTTAACATATTTATATATCGATGTAGATACTACGTGTCTATACAATATATTATAAAAAAGCTATAATAAATCTTACTTAATATAAACATGACATTTGGATACGGAACAAGAAAAAAAGTGTTGTGAGCTTTACTTGAATAAATTCAGTAAAAAGTGTTAGGCCCAGTTTTACGTGAAAAGAAACGGTTATTTCAAATGGCTTTCGAATGGAGGTTCTATTCAGTGCTTGCTTTTGTGAGGGATTTATTTCGAAAAAAAAAAACTCTACTCACATTTGGCGTTATAGTTTAGGATTTCAATAGGTAGGATTTCAATATACGAGTAGAGTTTAGTTACAAATATTCGATCGAATATAACACCCATTTTAAAGGTAATACATGGAAGTAGATTAAAAAATTTTCATGCAACAATATTTCGATAAATTTTTTTTTTGTTCGATAAATCTCGTACTTTGTTTTACGTAACGCAGATTATGTTTAAAATAAAATATGATTGCATTGCATCGTAACTCTCAAACGGATGATGGATTTTCATTTGAAATTCCTTCAGTTACGCATTGTTAATATCGGTCCAGCAGTGTAAGAGTATCAGCCCTTTTCTTAATGATGTAAAGCATAGTTTTACATTGAACTGAAAACCAATAGGTAAGTAATTTTCTTTGATCCAGCTCACATATTGCAACTACTACTACTAATAAACCGAATTCATTAAAATAAAATGAGACCAATCCGAAAGTACCCTCTTTATAAAATTGGGTTTAAATGACGACGTCATGAGCCTCATGAGGTAACAAACATTAAAAAAAAAACATACGCGTTGAATTGAGAACCTCCTCTTTTTTTAAAGTCGGTTGAAAGTGTAAATACTACTACAACCAAAATCCTGCGTAAATAGAAATACTATAAAGATTGACACAACACATGAAGAGGCACACTGCTTAACACTTTCTCCCAAATGAAGCAAGCCCCGTAGTCACAGACACAAACGTCTAATTACAGACACGTGTAATGTGTTTCATGTCGTTTGTCATCTGTAATCCGGTGTGCGGCACACCTGCGCTCACCCTATCTCAAATTTTCGTCTAATTGTTGGATTACATTCAGCGCAATTTTAATTTTAGAACGAAGTTTTACTTCCGGTTTTTGTAAAGCTATATATTTTTTTAATTTACTGGAACTTTAACAATTCCTACTAATTAAACACAGTTAAAATTAAATTTTATTTGGGATTTGGTTTTAGATTTATTATTTTAAAAATAACGAGATCTACAAATAACTATGTTATCTTATCTTGTATAATTTGCACACTATTGTGGCACTATATTGTGATAAATTATATCATCGTCGTCATCAACCCATATTCGGCTCACTGCTGAGCTCGAGTCTCCTCTCAGAATGAGAGGGGTTAGGCTAATAGTCCACCACGCTGGCCCAATGCGGATTTTGAGACTTCACACATGCAGAGACTTAAGATAATTATCTGGTATGCAGGTTTCCTCACGATGTTTTCCTTCACCGTTTGAGACACGTGATATTTAATTTCTTAAAATGCACACAACTGAAAAGTTGGAGGTGCATGCCCCGGACCGGATTCGAACCCACACCTCCGGAATCGGAGGCAGAGGTCATATCCACTGGGTTATCACGGCTCTTTATAAATTATATATTATAATAATAATATGTAACCACCTAATTTGAATTTACTACGCTGGCACATTCCTATTCGTATACTTCATTATCATCATCATCATCATATTAGCCGATGGACATACACTGCAGGACATATGCCTTTTGTAGGGACTTCCAAACATCGCTATCCTGAACCGCCTGCATCCAGGCATTCGTATTATCATCATCATCTCCTTACCCTTATCCCGCTTAAGTGGGGTCGGAAAAATATGTCAATCTTTTCCATTCGTCTCTATTACTTGTCAACTCATCATACACTCCTTTTACACACATGTCCTCTTTCACACAATCCAACCATCTCTTCTTTGGCCTTCCTCTCCTCTTATGACCTTCCACTTGCACATTCAACATTTTTCTAGTAATATGACTTCCCTCTCTACGCATTACATGTCCATACCAAGCTAACCTTCTACTCCTCAATTTTTCTGTCACTGGCGCCACCTTCAGACTTCCTCTTATATACTCATTCCTTATTTTATCTATTCTTGTCACACCACACATCCATCTCAACATTCGCATTTCGTTCACATGCATTCGTTTACTATCCGTCCCTTTCACCGCCCAACATTCTGATCCATACAGCACGACAGGTCTAACAACCGTTTTGTATATTTTACCCTTAAGTCTAAGAGGCATTCGCGGGTCACATAGTACACCTGAGACCTGTCGCCATTTCATCCATCCCGCATTCATTCTACTTTTCACGTCTCGGTCCACATTGCCATCGTTTTGAAAAAGCGATCCGAGGTACCGAAAATCGGAGCAAGCTGGTAGGGTTACACCATTTAATGCAATTTTGGAAGATTGAGATGTACCGCCAAAGTCAAAAATATTGTAAAGCAGTTTTTATTTAAACACAGCCATGTAAGCCATCTCTTATACCTCCTGCGTTGACTCGTAGGGTGGCGCTTGTAATTTATAACCGACTGAGTATCTCACACGACAGCCGTCAAACTTTGAAATTCCCTCATGAGTTCTTTTGTCTCGAAAATGATGACTTTGAATCATTTGAATTGGACCCCCTTTGAGATTCATTGTCGGTACTCATTGTTTGCAAAGACGAATAATGGTACGATCAAATTGCTACACAGTAAAATATACGAGTTTGTATAATATACTAAAGTAAAAAGTAAAATATACCTCTATATATTTCGTTGTTGCTTATAGTTTCTGCAATTTTATTTTCTTTCTTTCTTTTGTATTGTACCCTGAGTGAGTGTGTGACTATCAAATTATATTGTAAAAACTTTATATCCGTGGTATACTAATGGCATAATGATATTTTTACTTAGTTATTATGAGGAATTTCCGTTACTTCGTGTAACATGGCTAATCTTCTCAAAAAGTGCTTGATAAAAAATGGGTACAATAAAGTAACCTAGGGAAAATATTAAATAAAAAAACCACTAAGCGGCTTATTAGTAGACAAAAAAATTTTTTTAAATCATTTCTAACGTCCCTCTAAACTATACATTTTCTAACTAAAAAAACTTTTAGTCAGTGCGAATAGAGCCTGACTCGTGTAATTTAAGCTTTGATTATTATTTATAAATAAAATTTTGACGGCCTCCGTGGCGCAGTACTGCCAAGCGATTTAGCGTTCCGGTACGATGTCGTGTAGAAACCGAAAGGAGTGTGGATTTTCATCCTCATCCTAACAAGTTAGCAAGCTTCCATCTTAGATTACATCATCACTTACCATCAGGTGAGATTGTAGTCAAGGGCTAACTTGTAAAGAATAAAAAAAGCCTATAGCAGCTAGCATGGTTAGATATTGCTGGGATTTCTAGGATCGAGTACATCTTAAGTTCAATGGGTAGGGATCGAATCCTAGACCTCTAAAATTTTAATCCTATCCCAATAGTACAGTTCTTGAGGTTATAAATTAACCGGCAGTTTTAAAAATATTCCGATAATGCAATTAATATTTTAATTTCAATTCTACTACGTCTGAGTCTTTAGATGTAATTTAAAATTAGTATATTTCCTTTTTAATTTTTATAATATGTAGTTATAGATAAATGTAGGTACGTAGTTTAAACATTATTGTAAAACTTTATAAACTATAAATACTGCCCATATTATATCTAAATAAATAACATGCTAATACTAAAAAAAAATATTTTAAATCATTTTCTTTTTGATCTGTATTATAAGTTAACCTTTTTCAGTTCGTGATCTGAGTTCTAGATGTGCCGATTTATTCGCAACTCAATTCGAACAACAAACAATTTCAACATATAAAGGACAAACGATTCATGTACATTAGCGACGCGCTCCATCGAGCAAACTGTTCAATTGCTCGAAACGAAGATACACATTCAACTTCAGTGCTTATCCTTTAGTTTGGAGAGCTCTGTTACTTTTTTCAATATAATTCAAACATTAATGTATTGGCCCAGCTTTGTTGAGGAAATCTGAGCGTCTTGAGAGATTTAGGGTATTGGGGATGTAATAAATTTTGTCGATGAGGACACGATAGGACACGCGTTTGTAATATTGTCTAGATTGAATGTGAATTTCGACCATTTATTTTCGAATATATGTTATCCCCGCGTTGCAACGACTTGCGGGATTTCAGTGTGGTGTTAACAGTCAAAAGATTTTTTAACCCTAAACACAACGTTCACAAGTGCGTGACTTCACTCAAGGTCATTCTCTGCCATTCTGGGGTCTTATTTTGGTTACAGTTTGATTTATTAATTAAGTTGACCTGATAAATGTTTCGAATCATAACCTTTGTTCAACATTAGTTTTCTTATTTTTGTAATCATTTCTGAGTAAAATATATTATAGTCATTTCGATTTGGATGTACTGATAAGATGACACAACTTTATTTTACTATTATATAGTGAAAGTTTTTATCGCTAAAAAATATTTCTACAATTTTAAATTCGAAGACGACGTGCCGTTTAGTTTTTGTTTTCTGCTACTGTGTCCAATAATATCTTATCTATTAATACTTTTTCCTCAGCATTTATTTACGGTTCTATGATCATAATTATAATTTTTTCTTATATATTAGATAAAAAATACCAACTTATCATATAATTACCACAGCCAGAATCATCAAATTGTCTAAAAAATATACGTTTAAAAATTCAAATATATATTTTATATAGTATATAAAATAATAAACCTTTTTAATACATAGGTAGTATAAAGTGTGTTTCCTTGTACACAAAGTCCGAAGTCTCATGCATTTGCTAGTTTAATAATAAAACCATAACTCGAGCTTCAGGGAGTGTTCCTATGCTAGCGCTGAAAGGAAACGGAAGCTTTGTGTATACCAGAACATATTTTTAAGTGAAAATATCTAAAGTGTAGGCGAAATAATGGGGTTGGCAATGATTTTACTTACTGTCTACCATTAAAAATCTTTTCTGCAGAAATTAAGTAATTTTTAAAAATTATGAGGTATATAATGTAACTCGGCTGGGCAGCATTCGGGAAACTTCGCGATATCTTTTCGTCCAAAATTGCTCACACAGGCAAAAAGACTGCCTGAAGACAAAAGTCTTCGAACAGTGCATGTTGCCAGTGATGGTTCCGAGACTTGGTCGCTAACTATGGGCTTTATCAGAAGGCTCAGAGTCACACAGCGGACGATGGAAAGAGTTATCCAAGGTCCTGGAATGGAATTATCATCACACTTAGATGTTATTAATAACAACCAAGAACGAAAGCTTAGTTTGTTTTCCAAGACACAGATTTAAGGTTTCTTTTTTTGATAATCTCTTGTCAGAAAAAAAAACGATATTTCATAACTCGACTTAGGACTAGGAATCAGTACCCAAAGCCGGAAAGGCTAACTAGTGGGTGAATGAGGCAGTTGGATTTAAGGTTTTTTTTTTTTTGATAATCTCTTGTCAGAAAAAAATCGATATTTCATAACCCGACTTAGGACTAGGAATCAGAACCCAAAGCCTTATACAACTACTGGGTGAATGAGGCAGTTCTAAAATATAAGCATTAAGTAGAAGTATATAAAAGAAATATCACATATTAACGTCCTTTTGTATTCGTATTTCCATGTTTTTGTTTATAATCCAAAAAGCCATTCAGCGTCATACGTCTCCGTCATGGCGATAAACAAAAATGTGTTTAATCGGCCTCTGACACTCGCGAAGCGATTTGATAAAAAAATACACGAATAATAAAAAAAGAAAAAATTGATAGCCCTCCATCGCACGCATAGGGTTGTCAAGCGCGGCATCGATCGCGCCGTTTTGTTTTATACATCGCCGTTTTATATTTGCTGAATTGTATTTATAAAATGAAATACCGCCCGTATGTTTTGGAACGTGTGTCGGATGATATTTTGCTTTCGTAGATCAAATTTGAATATTTTTCCAATGCTCTGTGTTAAGTTATTTCAGAAACTTTCATATTATCTTAACATATAAAAATATTTTTTAAGCCTCGACGTAAAACATAGTGGTATTCTAATAGTAAATTGTAAGATTTGGAATAATTTATCTTTATGGAATCGTAGCTTCTAAACGAATGGAAATTTGACGATGCTGCCTTTTGATCTACATGATTCCCAGCTATGTAAGTAAAATGATGATCCGACAAGCCAAGATATCGGGGTTTTTTTAAATGATGAATACAATTTCTGACATAAAAATTGTTTTTCTAGCTACATTCTTGACTTTCATAGGTTTTCTAAATTTTTTATTTTAAGTTGTAACCTCAGTGTCTTATAGAGATTAATCACTCATCAATAATCATCACAACCACAATATGAGATCTGACACAGTTGATGACATAAGATAGGGGAACAATATTACTTACTTTACGAGTTACTCTTAGTTACTATTATATCACAAGTTAATGCTATTTACAAATTATTTGTAGGTACTTAATTAATATATTCTATCTAATATATAAAATTCTCGTGTCACAGTTTTCGTTACCATACTCCTCCGAAACGGCTTGACCGATTTTGATGAAATTTTTTGTGCTTATCCGGTATTTATGGGAATAGGCCAATATCTATTTTTCAAACTCCTAAATCCTAGGGGTAGGGTAAAAGTAGGGTATGACTAGGGTAGGGGTAGGGTTGAGGTACGGTAGAGATAATGTAGGGGTAGGGTAGGAGTAGGGTAGAAGCAGGGTAGGGTAGGGATAGGGAAGAAGTGCATCATAAGTCAACGCGAAGCTTGAGCGGGTCCGCTAGTAATATATGATAATTTATTTATTTTTCTATCATCCGCGAAAAGCCGACGAACCCATGCGACAACTTCACCCAGGTTCCAACGTGCAATTGTACGTTGTAGAGTCAGCGTCTTCTGAGGATGCTCCGGTTTCGGGGTGAAACGTACATAGAGTATTTTGTCGGACCTGGGTGACGTTGTCGCATGGGTTCGTCGGCTTTTCGCGGATCATAGCAAAATAAATAAATTATTATATATTCATGATGAACTTCCGCAAAGTAACGCCTGCCTTTATCCAATATTGAATATACTCTATAAATTAATTTTATATTGTTTTCAAGAAAAATAAACATTGTTTTTACTTTGTTTTACGTTTCAACCCTGAGACACAAAGATTCACAGCGAAACAAACTAAGCTCCATACTAGGTAAAAGACTTTTGGTAGGTATAATATAGACTACAAAGACGTAAAGCATAATTTTCTTAGCACTTCGGCTCGTAAAAGGAAGAAGGGAACATAAATAAAAAATAATGTTCTCACTCGTTAACGGATATGCTCACGTCGTAAATCAGTTGCTTTGTAACTAAGTAAATGTTGACAGCCCTTTCTGAATTAGGGTTGGCACGTACAAAGATATTAATGAAGTATAACTTTGGAGAACTTTGAGGAAATACTTTTAAAATTGAATAAAAAAAATACACTTTAAATTTGTCAGAATAGTTATTTATGCCACTGTCCCCATTGTCCTAATCTATACTAATAATATAAAGCTGAAGAGTTTGTTTGTTTGTTTGATTTAATGCGCTCATCTCAGGAACTATTAGTCTGATTTGAAAAAATCTTTCAGTGTTAGATATAGATAGCCCATTTATCGAGGAAGGCTGTTATTTCCGTTTTGTCACCGCAACGGGAACCACGCGGGTGAAACCGTGCGTCTACTAGTAGTATTATAAACGCCAAAGTTTTTATGGCTGTTTGTTACTACTACTGAAGCGATTTGGTTGAATATTGGAATGGAATTAGATTTTACTCTGGATTAACATAAAGGCTACTCTTCACCCCGGAAAATTCTATTGTTCCTGCGGGATTTGTAAAAAACTGAACTCGGTCCGCTAGTATTGTCATAATAAAGATATAAAATCAATATAACAACATTCGTAAAATTATATTGTGTTATAAGAACACATTTATAATAAATCTATTATTGTTTCTCCGTTGATAATAATTGGCGTTGTTCATAGTAGGTATATTATGTAGTAATGTGATAAATCTTTAATAGAAATGTAGTAAATTAATTCCCAAAACATGTCACTGCGGTGGCACTTCGTAGACAACGACGATGGCAAGTTACATCCCCTTTGGTTACCCGATACACAATCATTTACTTATGAATTGTAGCTACTTCGCCTACTTCCCTGTGGACTACACAAACTTTGAGTTAGCAAACTCGTTACAGAGGATACAGAGATGAGGGACAGTCTAAAAATAGAAATGGAGAGTTTAAAAGAGGTACACATATAATACGTATTAAGGTACACACACACATATCAACTCAAAAAAGGATCGGAACTGTATGAATACGAGCCGTCCGTATTTGTGTGAAACGCCTTATTGCAACGCACACTAATCGGAATCTTAACGTTTTTGACAGCCTCCGTGGCGCAGTGGTATGCGCGGTAGATTTACAAAACGGAGGTCCTGGGTTCGATCCACGGCTGGGCAGATTGAGGTTTTCTTAATTAGTCCAGGTCTGGCTGGTGGGAGGCTTCGGCCGTGGCTAGTTACCACCCTACCGGCAAAGACGTACCGCCAAGCGATTTAGCGTTCCGGTACGATGCCGTGAAGAAACCAAAAAAATGGGTGTGGATTTTCATCCTCGTCCTAACGTGTTAGCCCGCTTCCATCTTAGACTGCATCATCACTTACCATCAGGTGAGATTGTAGTCAAGGGCTAACTTAATAAAAACTTAAACAAAGAATAAAAAAAAAATTAAGGCTTTGCCTTAGGACACGGCAGCTTACGGCTCGTCCGCGCGCTTACTTCTCTCCGTATCTGAGCACATCTCTTCTTGCAAGCTTGCCTCAGTCTTCTATCGCCTTGCCGTCAACCTAGTGAGGCAGGTTGCAGTCAGGTGAGGCGTAGCCGCTACAATGATGGCGAACCAATACTTTTAAGATCTCTTTCCGAGTTGATATGTGTGCTATGACCCTTATTTTACACTAGCTGACGCCACGCGGTTTAACCCACGTGGTTCTCTTTCCCGTAAAAGTACAAGAATAATATATATAGCCTATAACCTTCCTCGATAAATGGGCTAACACTGAAAGAATTTTTCAAATCGGACCAGTAGTTCCTGAGATTAGAGCGTTCAATCAAACAAACAAACTCTTCAGCTTTATATATTAGTAAAGGAGTATAGATTTATTTCATCATAAACTATAAACCTATCTTTTTAACCTTGATGTAAAAGCTATAAGTTTGGGGTGTCTATTTGTGTATCCGAAGCAATATACTCGTAGCTTCTAAACCTATGGACCGACTAATTGGCCTATGTTGTTATCGCCCCATATTCGGCTCACTGTTGAGCCGAGTCTCCTCTCAGAGTGAAAGAGATTGGGCCAATAGTCCACCACGCTGGCCCAATGCGGATTGGTAGATTACAAACACGCAGAGTATTAAGAAAATTCTCTGGTATGCAGGTTTCCTCACGATGTTTTCCTTCACCGTTTGAGACACGTGATGTTTAATTTCTTAAAATGCACCCAACTGAAAAGTTGGAGGTGCATGCCCCGGACCGGATTCGAACCCACACCCTCCGGAATCGGAGGCAGAGGTCATACCCACTGGGCTATCGCGTCCTCTAATTGGCCTAAAAGTTAAATCAATTTTGCATTAATTGTTTCATGGTGGCGTGTTCAGGCTTAATAAGTAGCTCATTTATCCCTCATATCACGTAATACCTAAATTACGTAAGTCACAAATACAATACATCACCATTATGCAGCTATAATATGTGGCTGGACAGTTTCATGGCTGACTACGACCCTATCTCAATAAATCATATGCGATAGCTCTTTTGAAATATGGGTATGTACATTTTGAGTGCCTCATAGCTCACATACCAATGCTGGCTGTACCCAGTTGTTGCCATGACAACGTCCCCAGGGAACCTCGCGAGTTTTACGCCGATTGGATTGTCCCGGCACGGAGAAACAAACGTGATTCAATTCCTGGCTTATTCCGTAGAATTCTTTCAGTCTAAAAAGCGAAATAAGATAGACGACCGAAAAAAGGACTAGTATTTTTGGTTTTTTTGAATAAAATTGTGTTCACACAATTTAAATTTAGATTATTATTTGAATTTTTTGAATTGAATTGGATTTATAGTAGTTTTCTTCATAAACGTATAGTTTTTTTTTTTGCACGATTGACCGCATGCGATCAGTCGATGATCATACAAAAACAAAAACCGTGATAGCCCAGGATATGACCTCTGCCTCCGATTTCGAAGGATGAGGGATCGATCCAATCTGGGGCATACACCTCCAACTTTTCAATTGTGTGCATTTTCAGAAATTAATATAACGTGTCTCAAACGCTGAAGGAAAACATAGTGAGGAAACCGACAAGAATTATCCTATTTCTCTGCGTGTGTGAAGTCTGCCAATCCGCATTGGGCCAGCGTGGTGGACTATTGGCCTAACCCCTCTCATTCTGAGAGGAGACTCGTGCTCAGCAGTGAGCTGAATATGGGTTGATGATGATGAATATCAGTAGGATTCACATTCCATAGAATTAAATATTTTCATTAACTCTAAGCCTACCGATTCATATAAGGAAGTAGCGTATTGGGTAAAGCTCCGTATCTCTCTCCAGTAGGCCTGACCAAGGTCAGGCTGTTAAAGAAGGCATAATCTTTCTTTCTTTAAAATAATTTTCTATCTTTCTTTCTGATGAGTGTTGTCATTTTGACTTGTAAGCCACGTACTACTCTAAAGTATCGTCAAGATTCCTTTAATAAGAAATCCTATTCTTTTCGTGAAATACTAACGAAAATTTATTCCTCCATAATTATAAATTTTTGTGAAGCGTTGAGATCGTACCGTATTTCGGGTTTTACGTCCCGATTCTGGCAAAGTGGACCATGCTTTGAAGCATATTTTCAACTTGCAGCCAGATTAAAATTATGGCGAAAGAAAATTCGCCGGCAACTTTAGTACAAGCTTATGAAGGTAGTTTTTACAGTCGGTAATAAAGTCGGGCTTGTACTGTCTCGAACGACGGCCACTTGAGCACGCCGGGTTTTATTAAAAGTCTTTGAACATAATCTCTTCCTTATTTCCTTCAATGGGTCATTAGATTAAAAATATCCGAAAGCCATGAAATAGCTCTTTTTTAAGCTTTTAATTATCTTTTAATGATATTCGTTCAATAACATATTTCGTTTTTAGGATTCCGTACCTCTATAGAGAGCCGTGATAGCCCAGTGGATATGACCTCTGCCTCCGATTCCGGAGGGTGTGGGTTCGAATCCGGTCCGGGGCATGCACCTCCAACTTTTTAGTTGTGTGCATTTTAAGAAATTAAATATTACGTGTCTCAAACGGTGAAGGAAAACATCGTGAGGAAACCTGCACACCAGAAAATTTATTAATTCTCTGCGTGTGTGAAGTCTGCCAATGCGCATTAGGCCAGCATGGTGGACTATTGGCCTAACCCCTCTCATTCTGAGAGGAGACTCGAGCTCAGCAGTAAGCCGAATATGGGTTGATAAGGAAGGACCTCTATAGGGATCAAGGAACCCTTATGAAATCACTTCACTGTCCGCCTGTCTGTCTGTTTGTTTGTCATGGCAATTTTCCTGAGAAATGCGTAAAGGTATAAAGTTGCAAATAATACGAAAAACTGAGGTCTTATTTTTCCTAGGTGCTTGGAAAACATCAAAACTCAAAGTCTAGATCATAACGCGTAGTTAGGATTATTTATATCGCATTTTCCATTTTTTTCAATTTTCAAATTAAAACCTGAATAGGATATTTCCCGCAAGACCTACAATCAGAGTCATCATGATCATCATCATCATCATCATCATCATCATATCAATCAGAGTATTTAGTGTTAAATATTGTGGTGGTACGGATACCTCAGAGCAAGAGTCGCACTTGTCCGATTTATTAATTTACCGTATAAATACGTACAAGTGAGTAATCATCAATCAAGTGATAGTTTTGTCACACTTCACACTAATATTATAAAGGCGAAAGTTTGTGTGAAAGTGTGTAAGTGTGTAAGTATGTTTGTTCCTCTTTTACGCTGCGGCTACTGAAGCGATTTGGCTGAAATTTGGAATAGAAATAGATTTTACTCTGGATTAACACTTAGGCTACTTTTCATCCCGGAAAAGTCTATGGTTCTCGCCAGATTTGTGAAAAAATGAATTCTACTGACGAAGTCGCGGGCGTCCGCTAGTTGGAGTATAAAGGTTCGAATAAAAACCGTAATACCTCAAATAAAAACGTAATATGTTATATCAAGGTTCTCACATAAGCCGTAGTTTTTATGGACATTTATCAGAACTTACGCTATAGAGTACGCCTCAGGCTCCAAAGTCAAAGATGAAATGATGTGTAACAGTTGATTTGGGCGAAAATCGACCGATTACGTCATTTGTTCCCTCAAGAACCTTTCAGAGGCCCCGAAATGGAACAAAAATATTTTTGTTAGTTTTCCTTTGGATGTCGCCTCCCTCTGAAATTTGATTCGGAGACGACAACGGAATATAGAATTACTTTCAAGAGAACGAACTCTTTGTGCGGAAAGGAGAAATTGTTTTAAAATTAAGGTACGACGTTCGATATCTTTATAACATGCGGCTTTGTTTAACTACACTTACTACATGTCTGGATGAAATCTTTCAGAAAACTTTTAAACCAGTTGTCTTTGACAAAAAGTATCTGAAATGTAGACGTTTATACATCTACATTTCAGATACATCGTCATTATTATTATTAACAACCCATATTCAGCTCACTATTGAGCGCGAGTCTCTCTCAGAATGAGATTTAGATTAGGCCAATAGTCCACCACGCTGGCCCAATGCGGATTGGCAGACTTCACACACGTTGAGAATTAAGAAAATTCTTAGATGTTCAAGTTTCCTCACGAGGTTTTTCTTCACCATTTGAGACACATGATATTTAATTTCAAAATGCACATAACTGAAAAGAAGAAGCGCATGCCCCGAACAGGATTCGAACCCACGCCCTCCGTATTGAAGGCAGAGGTCATATCCACTGGGCTATCACTGCTTTCATGTAGATTCTTAATTATTAATGCCTATTTGGGCAAGTTGTTAACCCATGTTGATATGGATCATGGGATTTATGATGCAACTCCTTAGTCGGACTAAGAAATGTTGAGTTTTTCCAAGAATTACTCGGTAAAAATGTCCTGCCATAGTTGGAAAATGCTACGAGTCTCAGAGAACAACGTTGAGGCGATTATCCCGGTTATATTAACACCGACAAATATAATACGACTACATGAAGCGATACCGGCAAAGACGTACCGCCAAGCGATTTAGCGTTCCGGTACGATGCTGTGTAGAAACCGAAAGGGGTGTGGATTTTCATCCTTCTCCTAATAAGTTAGCCCGCTTCCATCTTAGACTGCATCATCACTTACCATCAGGTGAGATTGTAGTCAAGGGCTAACTTGTAAAGAATAAAAAAAAAAAAAAAATTTATTGAAACAGCGTAGCGTAGCGTCACACATTTGCCAACTTTTTATTTTTATTTTTATTCTAGGAACAGGAACGTAACGTTCTAGGAACTAGGAACAAAAACATCTAACACTACATATTCAGTACTTCAGTATTCAGTACGGAAAAAACTATTCCTAACAGGTAGCTACAATAAATACAGGGTATCCCAATAAAAATTGAACCTCAAAATTCGATCGCAGTTTTTCCGGACTAAATCTCGTTACAAAAGCTATCACTCAGAATACACCCTCTATTCGGCTATTCGAAAGTCGTTTATTGGCACATAAAAATACGGGAAATACTTTTTGACACACCTAGACCTTTATTAGCTTAGTAGGTCTACTTACGCCGGCTACACATGTTGGCCTCAGCGCCACTCGACCAACGATTGTATTACACAAATGCCTGTTCATCACGCTGGCCAAGACGTTGGCCATCATGTAGAGTGGGTGTTTCGGAACAGATATTGGCATCAATGTTGGCTAACTTGAAATGTGCATTGGCCAACGTGTTGGCAAGCAGGTTGAGATGTAATGTAAGATTAGCCTCCATGTTTGACGAGTAGCATAGGGACCAATGTTTGTGCAAACGTGTGGAGCTGGTGTTAGCACTAACATAATATTCATACATAGGACTTTTTGAGCTAGCTTAGACCACGGCTCTACCATGACCATTTTTGTACCTATTCATTTCTCTATTTCAATCTGAAATATTTTCTTATTTCGTTCTTTTTAAACCCCTTTTTACGTAGTCAGGTAATAGTTTTTAAAATTTATTTTATAATTATTCTTTTTAATTTTTAGTTTGTTTTATATAATGTGTGCAATAAAGCTCTTCTTTATTTTTTAAGTATTATTTATATAAATAATTACACATATTGAATAAAAAATAACAAGAAAAAAACTGAAAAAGCTTTATTTATTTTCCCCGTTTGTGGTTAATAAGTTGCTCTTGAAAACGGTTGTATTATTTTATTATTATTTTATGCAGCCTCCTGGCTCATGTAATTCTCGCTGATATACAACATAGCGATTTTAAACTAGCTGTTTAAAATTTCATTCATTATCAACCTATATTCGGCTATCTGCTGAGCTCGAGTATCCTCTCTGAATGAGAGGGGTTAGGCCAATATTCCACCACGCTGGCTGGCCCAATGTGGATTGGCAGACTTTACACACGCAGAGAATTTTATTAATTCTCTGCGTGTATGAAGTCTGCCAAAAACGTGTTATATAATTTCTTGAAATCCACATAACTGAAAAGTTGGAGGAGCATGACCCCTACCATTTTCGAACCTACGCCCTCCGAATCGAAGACAGAGTTAATATCCATTGGGCTATTATCATAGTACCACTCACCAGGTGGACTGACGATATCAAGCGAGTCGCAGGGATTCGCTGTATGCAGGTGGCTCAGTATAGTGATGTTTGGAAGTCCCTACAAAAGGCCTATATCCTTCAGTAGACGTCCATCGGCTGATATGATGATGATGATTATCAAAGTAGAAGAATAACTTACAAATGGTTAACATATATCAAAAAACAGACGTAATTAAGTAATACAATAACACTTTTTGTATCGCCATTCAATAGCCGGATATGATATTTGGAACACAAAAGTGAATTCGATATCCCCGGTTCCATGTAGTCACGCAATACTCGCATCATGGTCATACATACGCGTTTTAGAACGATAGCCTGCAGTAGCGAGACACACCTCAATTTAGGAAAATTCATCATTGTATAAAACGTTAATATTTTCAATTAGGAATCATTCATCTAGTCACCAGACCTTTAGCTTCGTAGAAACCTTTTTTTCGACGGCGTCCGTGGCGCAGTGGTATGCGCGCTGGATTTACAAGACGGAGGGCTGGGTTCGATCCCCGGCTGGGCTGATTGAGGTTTTCTTAATTATTTTCTTAAATAATAAATTAGCCCGCTTCCATCTTAAATTGCATCAACATTTACCATCAGGTGAAATTGTAGTGAAGGGCTAACTTGTAAAAAAAAGAGTTATCTCTGGAGAATTTGATTTGAGGAGGACACACGATTTCTAATATTTATCATTAACAACCCATATTTTGCTCCCAGTTGAGCACGAGTCTCCTATCAGAATAAGAGGCGATAGGGTAATAGTCTACAACGCTGGCCCAATGCGGATTGACAAACATCACACACGTAGAGAATTAAAAAAATTCTCAGGTATGCAGGTTTCCTTAGGAGGTCTTACCTTCACCTGATATTTAATTTCTTAAAATGCACATCACTGAGAAGTTGGAGGTGCCCCGGACTAGATTCACCCTACGCCCTCCGAATCGAAGGCAGAGGTCATATCATTACATATATACTAGGCTATCACGTCATTTTTGGCTACCGTACATAATATCTATGGTTAGAACGTAGGCTGGCAAATATTTAGCTTTCCTAAAATGTGGTCTGACTATCGCAGACTCACAGTCCGATACGCGTTTTGGCAATATTCGACAGCTGTCGATCGTATAACGATTACGATTTATATCTATTGTAATGGGGAAAGCTTGCCGTAATGTGATAGTATTAGAATTTACGGCAATAATATATATTTTTTTCAATACCATTACTACTTTGATGGGCATTTTCATAAGTACATTTATCTTTTCTACTTTTTCTGTTTTTTTACACAGAGCACAAAACAAGGTAACTTCTGCATCAGTCAGAATACTTATTTCTTTAATAGGTACTACAAAGTATTATACCGGTAATCTTTGTTCAGAATCAACTAGATTATTTGAGATTTTTTTTCTTTACTTATGCGTTTCGACACATAGACCAGTATTTTGTTAGATCTATGTATGGATTTAAAAATAGCTAAATCACATCACACTATTATATAAAGCCGAAAGTTTGTGTGTGTGTGTGTGTGTTTGTGTGTGTAAGTTAGTTGTTCTTCCTTTACCCTGCGGCTACTGAAGCGATTGGGCTAAAATTGGAATGAAAATTGATTTTACTCTGGATTAACACTTAGGGTACTTTTCATCCCGGAAAAATCCATACTCGCGGGATTTGTGAAAAACCGAATTCCAGGCAGACGAAATCGCGGGTGTCCGCTAGTAAATTATAAGTGTAAATGTTTTATTAACGACTACAGGATGCCTGCGACTTCGACTGTATGAAATTCAGGTTTTTCACAATTCCTGTGGAAACAATTTTCCGGGATAAAAAGTCACTTGAGTTTTTATTTAGGGTATTAGCTATGCCACTCCAAATTTCAACCAAATGCATTGTGTAGTTTTTGCTGCACAAACATCCATACAAAGTTTTATATTTATAGTTAATACTATAAATATGAAACTTTGGATGTTTGTTCTTCTTTTCTTTTTGTTCTTCTGTTTTTAAGGGGTTCCACTAATGTTGAACCACTTTCTTAAAAAAAACTTTCTTAATATATTCCAACAATAAAAAACGATCATACAATCTATGCCCAAATTCATAAACATGGATTAAGATTTAAACTTAAATTTTCTTAAAAGTAAAACAGACTTTATCACCCGTGTTTAAAGTTAATTTTACTTTGAAGATATTGGAGATTGAAAGCCTTATCCGTGTTTGTGAAGGCCGTTATTGTGTGCAAAGTTCTAACTAAGATTACTCCATTCAGGGTATCTTGTCTATCTCAATGCGATGCCTTTGATCTAGACTATTATGGAAATAGAGACGGTTTCGCAATTATTCTAACAGAATCACCATTTAAAATATTTGCTCATTTATCAATTGCAACAACAAGCTTAATGAACGTTTGCATTAATACTAATGAAGTCATTTAAACAAATAAAATGGATTAAATTTGTATCATAATCATTATAATATTAACAAGCAGAGGAGTTGATCAAATATCATTTAAATTATATGAATTTATAATTTAATTAAAAAGTCTGGACAGAAAATTCTTTTAGTTTCATTGAAGCTTAAATTATGACTACATTTTAACGTAATATAATTAAAAGTAACATTTATTAAATAATCAATTGTTGTTGATACATTTATCTAGATATATATATCAATTGTTGTTGATACATTTATCTAGATATTGTTTCGAAGTAATATTATACGATGGTAATAAAAAATACTGGCTAAGTGTACTTAAGTGGTATCGCACTATTAATTTTTAACAATTGAAAAATGACCGTTCATTGCATCTTTATGACAAAAATAAATATTATAGGTATATGTATACAGGGTGCTCGGGAGTAATTCTCATAACTCTAGGGTTATATTCTTTAACAAAAATTAATTCAAAATGTTCAAGGAACATGTGTTATAAAATGATTAATAAATCGGAGTAAATAATATTTCTTTTGTAAATAGATCTTAAAATGTGTCCTTCATGCGCATCCTTATAATACGAAGCCAAACCTATTCATTGATTAAATGCAGCGATAGATAAAGGCGTGTGTTAAATTGATAGTCAGAATTATTTGAATTACTTTGTATGAAAACATAAAGAAAACTTTATTTTATAAAAATATCAAATAATCAGTACGGTTCTTGTAAGTGGTCTTGTCATAACCTTGAAGTTATGAAAAATACTCCCCAGGAAATAGTAGAGTTAAAGATGTTTTAAAACGAAAAACAATTTTATTTTACTTTAATAGAAATAAAAAATGATTGAAGCAATATACGTAGCAGCTTATTTTTTTTTTAAATGAATATTTGCCATATTTTTTTACAATGTGACCAATATTCCCATTCCCCTCCAATTAGTCGGGACAGACTGTGCTAGGAATGGGTACGACAATAGACCAACGGGACGGGGCTCGAACCACTACCCCTCGGTTGTGTCCAACCGCTCTTACCCTTGAGCTATTGAGGCTTTTAAATTGTTAAATATTTGTTAGTACCTATGATGCAACTTATGACAAATATTAATTTGACTACGAAATAACCTACAATGTTATTCAATGGATGCCAACTCTCAAGTACTCCAAGCCCTCAACAAATTCTGTTAGCTATTGTTTAAGATATTATCATATCATTTACATTGCAAAAACAGGAAATATAATTAAAAAAAAATACAAAATGTCGTATTTAATTATACAGTACAATCTCGTAATTTCGTTAGCACATAAATCCGTAGCTCTTTAATTAACCTCTGTTTGTACGGAGTTAATCAAAGCCGTGTTGATTTAAATAGTTCTCCGTTTGTATCTATGCATTCTCTCTTAATTTAGCTGAAGCCATGAATATTCATAAAGTTTCAGACAACGGTTGCTATAGCAGTTCGGGAATACCAACCTGTTTATTACATTAAACTTAAAAGTCAACCATTTTTATTTGCCCATTAGTACTAGTAATTAAAGAAAAATAAGCTATTACAGTAAATAGTAATAATTAAATTTGTTATTGTGAGATTTATAAATATATTGCCATTTAAATACTATTTAGGTGTATCCTACTCCTACTAATATTATAAACCACTACTGAAGCGTTTTGGCTAAAATTTGGAATGGAAATGGATTTTACTCTGGATTAACACATAGGCATACTTTTATCCCGAAAAAATCCATGGTTTCCCGAGATTTGCAAAAACTGATGATTTTATTGATATGAATGTTTGTTACTCTTTCACGCCTCGACTACTTAACTGAATTATAGTATGGATGATGATGGATTGGTATTAAGATATATTATAGCATGGATTAACACATAGGCTACTTTTTATCCCGGAAAAATCCATGGTTCCCGAGGGATTTGTGAAAAACTAAATTCCACGCGGACGAAGTCGCGGGCGTGCGCTGGTTTGTTATATGTGTATACTATATTGTCGTGTCAGCTTGAGTTTAATTATTGTAGGAATAAGGATAAAAAATTATAAAATTGTATTGTATAAATAAAATGACCAATTTGTACCATCTTTTTTACATTTATACAGGATGCTCGGGAGTATTTACCATAACTACAAGGCGTTACCAAGTCCACCAAAGTGGAGCCGAACTGCATAACTAATATTTTATTAACTAAAAACTAAAACTTTTTATGTTTTCATACAAAGTAATTCAAATTATTCCGACTATCCAAATATCTATGTAACACACGCCTTTATCTATCCTTGCATTTTAATATACGTAAAACTTGGCTGTCTTAATTACGAATATAAGGGTATGTATAGGGGACACATTTAAGATCTATTTACAAAAGAAACATTAACAATTATTTACCCCGCAAATAATAATTTTAGACAATATGTTTCTTGGACTTTTTAAATTAACTTTGAGTAAAGAATATAACTCCAGAGTTATGGGAAATACTCCCCAGCATCCTGTATATAGGGTTATATCCTATTTATTTAATGATTAATACGGTAAAAGGAGGCTAATATTACAGGAATTAATCTTAAATTCGGAACATCAAAAACCGACAGTTTAGCAATCCATTAGACACGAAAAAATAATTCCGAACCGTCACCGAGGGAAAATTATAGCGCAAAATACAAACAAACTTTTTTAATTACACAAAACGTCCGCCATAGAGGATTGACGCCGTAGAAACTTTTGTAACTAAGTACGAATTTTGTTTTTAATTATGAAAGCCGGACGGATTAATTATTAAAAATTTCAGTTGTACCAGTTCCAATTCTGTCCTTTCACTGAATTATTAAAAATTGACAAGATGAAAAGTTTGTCCTAGTTACGAGTATTTTGTCGGGTTGTGTTGTTGCTCTTTGTAATATTATTATTAGGTTGGTACTCCTATGAAGCCTTTATTTAACGAACCTTGGCAAGTTTGTTGATGACTCTCTCATGATATGCAGGCGACGGGACGGGAAGGACTGCGCGGGTATGTAGTCATGTGCGCGTGTCATCGCTACCTCACGGCCCCCGCGGACGATTGGGAGTGTTACGAACGAATAATATATACGAAATATTTGATAAGCTATAAATATGCAAATGTACGTATGTATGTACAGTGTACATGTATATAAGTCTCAACTAAATTGATATCTATAAAACCACTTCCTCTAAACTCAGGACTTAAAATCTGTATGCTTGTTTAGACGTTTGATAGTTACGGGAAAAGATTTTCATTTTTGTAATAGAAATGGGACAAAAACGAAGTCAATCGGTTAACGATTGTATAAAACGGCCTCCGAGGCGCAGTGGTATGCGCGGTGGATTTACAAGACGGAGGTCCTTGATTCAATCCCTGGCTGGGCCGATTGAGGTTTTCTTAATTGGTCCAAGTCTACGGTCTGCGGTTGACCGTGGCTAGTTATCACCCTACCGACAAAGAAGTACCGCCAAGCGATTTAGCGTTCCGGTACGATGTCGTGTAGAATCCGAAATGGTTATGGATTTTTATCCTTCTCGGCTTGATTCTAATCAAAATAACGTTGTTATTAATTTGTACCTATAGTGGTGTATCTTGAAATGCATAAGGCTATATACTAAAGAGTAAGCCCTGTTGATGAATTATCCTATTTAATTATGGTAAAATAAGTATTAACAAGCAAGATAACATCAGAAAACAATATGCCTAAGGGACTCCCCAGGACGATGACACTCTTGACATATGTCTCTTGACATATATCTATGTCTAGAGCGCTATCTGTCACAGTATATTTCCGGTAGTTTCTCGTATTTACATACTTCGTCCATATTTGCATAGACAAAACACTCAGTTTCCCCAAAATGGTCACCGAATTGCAGCCAAGATACAGACGTTATTTGATTTACGTCCGTTCTCGTAAGAGCGGAGGCACACGATGCGTTGCGGCAGCGGTGCTGCGTCGCTGCGTCGTCTTACATAATATCTGTGGTATGTCACAAGATGCGCTCTGCGCCGCACCGGACTTGCAACCACTTAAACGAGGCGGGGAAGGGTGAAAGCGTTGCGCCGTTGGAGCGGCACCGCTCAGTTGTTTATGAGCCACAAGAATACAGACTATCCAACGCTGTTACGGCGCCGCTGCGACATGTCAACGTTGCGGCGCCGCACCGCTCGTGTGTCCGCTGATACGGTGAAATCTTTGCGATACGGCGCCGCAACGCATCGTGTGTAAAATAGGCCTTACTATTACGTACTGTCTAAAGTTACCTAATAAATGTTATGTCGAGCTACTCACACCTTGAACCGTAGTGTTTCGAACCATATTGTATATACTGTATGTAGGTACCTGTAACAAAAAGCAATCATTGCGGTTACACAGCACACTAGCTGGCCTGGTGAAATTTGTTCCCCATAATATTAACGAAGTAGCAATTCCCACAAAAAAATACCTCTAGCTGTTTTATATTTCCTGATCTTTGACATGGTAGACATTTAATTAAAAATGAAAATACTTTTGACATGATAACGTCATATAAATTGGCTAATCGACGTCCACGACTTCGTCTGATTTAGACCTCTTTAATCTGGCCTTCTCGTAAAATCTGTTCTTAGCAAATGTTTACTAACTATAAACTACCTCTCTGCTGAATTTCAACTTTGTACGTCAAGCGGCTTACGAGATTTTGTAATTAGTGACTTTTCGCTTTTTAGAAGATGAACCGGCTGCACCCACGAAAAAGCATGTATCATTTTCACGTTCCGCCTGAGCCGTGTATGCAAGCGAGAGTGCGGGACAAGCGATAGAGAGTCACACGTTCGAATTATGCGTAATCCACGCCATTGACGATCAATAATTATTCTCACGTTTCTGCAGCACCCACGACTATAACTGATCGTGTATTGGTCACTGTGTGCATGACGGTTAGACTTATGAAACGTGAGAATATTTGACCGCCAATGGCTGACTTAATGTATTGCAATTTTACGTCAATGCTTTCATAGGACATTATCACTTAAACTTAAATTAATCTTCAGTAAACCGACTCGACCCGACGTAAATCTCATAAGTTAATTTCCTTTGATAAATTTCATTCTATTTAGTTTAGTTAATTTTATTTTTAACCGACTTTAAAAAAAACCGGAGTTCTATTTTTTCATGTCTGTTATCTTGTAACTTTGTCATTTTTATACCAATTTTGAAAATTCTTTTTTTTTGTTTGAAGTTTCAATATCATCATCATATCAGCTGATACGGACGTCCACTGCAGGACATAAAATAAATAAATATACTTAAACAAACATAGATCTTAAAGTAAGAAAACTACGCAACGCACTAATGGGGCATCGCTCTTACTTAAACAGTGATGAAGTTAACCCAAAAATTTAATAAAACATTTACTCATTGTGTCGCCCAAGTTGGTTTGTTCAGTAAGATTTAATTAATAACAAAGGTCGGAAAAGATAATACGACGCAAATCCCTATTTTAATAAGCACATAGGTATTTAATATTTAATTAAATTTCCTCGTGACCTTTTTACGAATGAATGGGGAGTTTCTGCTCGTTTGTGAAGAACTGACATTTTATTATCCCCCCCCCCCCCCCCCTACTCAAGTACAACAAATTTCAGATATTTGTGTATCATAATAAATTCTATTACATTGTTTAACCTAATTACAAGATTTTAATGTCATGTAAAAGAGTTTAACCTTTGTTTAACCATTGTTTAACCTAATTACAAGATTTTAATGTCATGTAAAAGAGCCGTGATAGCCCAGTGGATATAACCTCTACCTCCGATTCCGGAGGGTGTAGGTTCAAATTCGGTCCGGGTGTAGGTTCAAATGCACCCAACTATTGAGTTATATGCATTTCAAGAAATTAAATATCACGTGTCTCAAACGGTGAAGGAACAATATCGTGAGGATACATTAGAAATTTCCTAATTCTCTGCGTGTGTGAAGTCTGCCAATCCGCATTGGGCCTCTAAGCACAATGGTGTACCCAGTCTAGTACTTAGTCCTAGAGCCACAATCGTCTAAATGGATAACGAACTACTGTAATCAGCTAGTAATAAATAATTTTATTAATTCTTATATTTCTAAGTTACGTAAGTAATTTCACCTCTGCACATATTTTGGTAGAGCGTTATAAAATCCCATTAACATTTTAATTAATGTCCCAAAATCGTGTTACCGGACCTTTTATTATGATGGTGTTTAGCAACGTTTATGAGGCATTAGCGGGTGAACCCATAAAGCAGCTTACTATGTCAAGGGATCACTTTGTTATAAAGTTGTATTAAACCTGCTTCGATAAGCTTTGAGTGCTTTGGCGTATAGTGATTGAAATTATGTTTGCACGTAGCGTGCAACCGAAAATTTTCCATACTTAAAATAATGAAACTGGCACAGTTCTCGTAAACAATGCCGTGCATAAGGTTTTTTGAATAGGGTAGGCAGTTGTACAAAATGAAAAGTTCCGTATAAAAAACATACGAAATAAATAAAGTTACAAGTATTCCAAAATTGTTGCCCACAATTTTGTCCTCACATTTAAAATCCTATTTTTTCATCCCTTACATTTTAATTTTTTTGCTACAAAAAATTATAACCGCGCAACACTTATCTGTATCAGTACAATTCATCAAAGTTAATTCAGTAACTTACTTGTAAGTCATAAATGTAACTTACTGACAATTAAAGCTATTTTTAAATTACTAAGAAATCCGTTGTAAAATAGTAAAAATGCTGTATTACTGTAATAAAATGGTTCGTAAGTCAATACGTGTAAACCGAGTAACTTAATTGACGTTAAAACACCCATTTGGACGGTTCCAACGTTCCTGAGCTGGGCCTAATTCGAGGGGTGATTTATCTTAACGGCGATACTAGTCCTACATTATAATACTCCTAAACACGAATGCCTATTTTAAGCGAAACATAACACGTAGCTAATGCTACGAGTTACTACGCCGTAGGCGGTAACTTGTTTAATTTTAAAGTTTATTGTTTAGGTTATTTATGGAACTGAGGTCCATAAACACGTATTACTGATTTACTTGTCGACTGAGAAGAAAGGAAGGGAGAGATTAAACACAGATTTTTATGGGATATCAAAGTTAGACCAAAATATGAGTGATTTTTCTTTAGAATTTAAGCTAACTATCAAACGGCTTCAAAATATCTCGTTATAATAATTTTTATTACACATTCTCGTAAAGTATCGCTTTATTTCTTCACCAAATTCAATATGGTAATGTATCTCATTGCGCACATGTGGCGAAATGTAAAGTAAAATGCACATGTGCCTTAATGTAATATAAAACCTTTGTCATTCATCTAAAAACTAATGGTACTTTTTTAAATCTTGGCAAAATAAGTTCAAGGCAGAAGGTTGTAAGTAGTAGTAAGTATATAATAAAAAGCCATTTCATTGTCTAATTTTAATAATTTTGACAATAAATGTCAACCATTACCTGTATCAGAAACACAAAAAATATTAATTTACTTTATTAGTAATACTAGCTGTTTTTGGTGCATTTGTCAAAAAAAAATAAACGCTAGTGTCATCTTAAGGAAAACAAGCAAAGATGCAAATTTGTTTTCAGAAAGTGTGTTCAAAGTGTGTTTCCTCGCAAATGTGTTATAAAATGTCGTATGACATACGTGCGCTTTGATAATTACAGCCTCTGCTTCCTTACTATAGCTCTCGCCTTTAGTTCGAGCTGCAATATCGCCTCGGTTGTAATTTTCAACTTACCGCACTTATATCGTAATGTACTAAAACAGTACCTATTAATTCGTGATTTTTCACCTCCAAATATCTTCATCTTCTTCGTCAAAAATCTTTTATTCCATGAATACATATTAAATAATCAATATTTTTTCATTATTGTTATGGTGCTAAATAAATTGAAAATTAAATATATAAGGATTCCCAACGCGCCCAGTCTGTGCTTTGTCACTTATTTATATACGTGGCTACTATATTATTTACCTGACGTTTCGCTTCTCCCAGGTAATTCCCCGAGTGCTATATATATATTAGTAAAGCAAGAACTCAAAGGAATTAGGACGAAATAGTTAAATTAAAATGCACATCAAACGAGACACCAACCCACCGAGTGCACCATTCAAACGCAGCATCAAATGTAAATGACGTCATAAATTACTGCGAGCACTTGTGAAGAGGAATATTTAACTTTAATTAAAGCCCCGCAAGTCGAGGGTTAGTCGCATGTTTGATTTAATTAAAAAATTATGAACCGAGTGGTTAATTTAACGTATCGCACGCTTTGGCTGTTAATTCTTTACAACGATTTAGCAATTTAATTTTCCGTAATGTGGACAAATGTGAGCTAACTTAAGGATACGCAGTCGCAGTTAAGTTTCCGTCCGCCCGTGATAGCCCAGTGGATATGACCTCTGCATCCAATTCTGGAGGGCGTAGGTTCGAATCCGGTCCAGGACATGTCTAACTTTTCAGTTGTGTGCGTTTTAAGAAATTAAATATCACGTCTCAAACGGTGAAGGATAACATCGTGAGGAAACACCAGAAAATTTTCTGCCAATCCGCATTGGGCCAGCATAGTGGACTATTGGCCTAACCCCTCTCATTCTCAGGAGACTTGAGCTCAGCAGACTGCAAAAATAATGTTGTGATTATTATTACGTTACTAGTGACTCACCCCGGCTTCTCACAGGTGCTATGTAGATATTCATATTATGGCGCAAATCGCCCTGTCAAGTAGTATACTATATAGTCAAGTTATGTCATGATTTAGTGTAGTAGGGGAGCCCGGGATGCTAAATTTGCAGTTACTCGAGCGTCATTGAGACCGATTACATTTGGTAGATTAAATTATAGGAAAAATAAATGGTTATTTACTTTTTCCGCTTTTAGCGGTGGAAAAAAAAAATTTATTACTTTGGCTTACTGAAATTGTAAGAAAATTTTAGCGTTTAATTAGGAGGTTATTTCCTTAAAAATAAGTAAAAAATTAATCGCACTCGTACCTCGAGCACTAAAATAAAAGGGTTTAATTTTGTAACTTTGAAACCCTCCCATTCCATTACGTTACGCTCAAATCGTCAGATTTTCGAAATGTGCAGTTTTTAGCTATCAACTCACCTACCTTATCTTAATCTGACGTGCTGGTTGAGTATTTATAAAGTTAGTTTTTTTTTTGGTTGCCCTAAACGTACCCACCAATATTAAGGGCTCATACTCGGTGGAGGTACTCGACAAAGTGTAAGGTATAGTCCCTTATGTTTATCTGCCGCGCTCGAGTAACTGCAAAAATCCCCTCTTCGGCTCTTCTACTAGTGGTGGTAAGTGAAGTTGAAACCTTTAAAGTTACGGGGGTTACAAATGCGCCTTGGTCCGAGAAGAGCCCACAACAAACAGCTAAGTGTTTTTTTTTCGTTTACCATAATAGTACAAACTTATCTAGAACTAAGTACACAATAGTTTGTTTGTCTGTAAGTGGATTACTTTTCAAGTTTAATGTACGAAACTTTCAAATAAAACTTCATAACTTATTCAATAAAAATATAATTTAGAATTATTTAGGGTTCAACTTATTCGGCATTACTATAAAAATTAGATTAGTAACCAAACGAAGACACAAAACTATAGGTACCACTTAAAAGTTTATTGAACAAGGTAAGAAGATTCTCTGAGTGACTTTGTTCAAACTTTCGAATTATTTAACGTTCAAGAATTTTATTCTTGGACACTGTAATCTTAGCTATTTTCAGAGTTGCACATTTTTTACCTCGTTAGTCGCGTTAAAAAGGATATGAAAAGTTTCTTAATAAAGTTAACAGAATGCTATTCGAGCGAATTTTCATTTTGTTTTGTCTACAACGCTTTAATTTGTAATAAGGCTTGTTGTTATCAACCCATATTCGGCTCACTGCTGAGCTCGAGTCTCCTCTCAGAATGTGAGGGGTTAGGCGAATAGTCTACCACGCTGGCCCAATGCGGATTGGCAGACTTCACACACGCATTAAGAAAATTCTCTGGTGTTTTCTTTCACCGTTTGATGCTCGTGATATTTAATTTCTTAAAATGCACACAACTGAAAAGTTGGAGGTGCAGATCCCGGACCGGATTCGAACCCACACCCTTCGAAATCGGAGGTAGAGGTTATATCCACTGGGTTATTACGGCTCGGCGTAATAAGGCTTGGTACTTGGGAAATCGGCAATACGTATCAATGATATTGAGTGATTTGGCATATATGGATCAATATAAAACATTTTTGACGCTACCATGGCGTAGTAGTATGCGCGGTGGATTTCAAGATGGAGGTCCTCAGGTTCGATCCCTGGCTGAGCGGTTTGAGATCTTAATTGGTCCAGGTCTGACTGGCACCCTACCGGCAAAGACGTACCGCCAAGCGATTTAGCGTTCCGGTACGATGTCGTGTAGATACCGAAAGGGGTGTGGATTTTCATCCTCCTCCTAACAAGTGAACCTGCTTCCATCTTAGATTGCAGCATCACTTACCGTCAGGTGAGATTATAGTCAAGGGCTAACTTGTAAAGATAATACATTTTCACAGTTACTGGGGCAACTATTAACGGAACTGTATTGTACAAACATTATGTCCTGTTCAAACGTCCATCTCATTTTAACTTAGTTATGCCTCTCAGTTATCTTATATCAAAGCAGTCTCCAATACTATCTTGCCTCAAAGGATTTCAACCAAAGGATATTGATTCAGTTACAGGACAAGAGATTGTTTCTAGGTGAAATACCTATTTGTTTCAGATTAACTCTTTCTTTCATCATCATTCATTCATTCATTAATTCATTTATTATCATTAACAACCCATATTCGGCTCCTTGTTGAGCACGAGCCTCCTCTCAAAGTGAGAGGGGTTAGGCCTCCACCACGCGGGCCAAATGCGGATTCAATAAATTCATAGGCCGACCTTATTATTGACCGGTAAAGAAAGAGTGAGCCGTGATAGCCTAGTGGATATGACCTCTGCCTTCGATTCGAAGGGCGTAGGTTCAAATCCGGCCCCAAGCATGCACCTCCAACTTTTCAATTATGTACATTTTAAGAAATTTAATTTCACGTGTCTCAAACGGTGAAGGAAAAACATCGTTAAGGAAAATTGAGAGTTTTCTTATTTATCTCGGTGTGTGAAGTCTGCTAATGCGTATTGGGCCTGCGTGGTGGACTATTTAGGCTAATACCAAGTAGCAAAAATCCATATTTGCGTAAATTTCCCACCTAACTAACTAACTACACTAACAAACCAATTCACGAGACCGCACTCGTTAGCAAAACAAGTCCGGCTCCAAAAAGTTAGGAATTTGTAGATAGATTTTCTGCTCTCTGAATTTTTAAACTTCATACTAAACTGTTACGAGTAGCTCGCAAAGATTATTTGCAGGACGTGTGAGAATAGTGAGTTCATTCTTTAATAAGATAAAAGAACCTTGCTTAATGGTAGGCCCTTAATATTTGTAGAAAAGAAAAAGGATATGACTAATTTGATTTAAGTTCAGTTCATTTTAATATAAAGCCCAAGCAAAGTGTGATGCCAGCATAACATGCACCTTGGGGACTTGCCTTTCAGTGCAATGCCCAGCTTCTTAACATTAACCGTAAAAGCTAGTCCTCATTCGCACGAGAGTTTAAAAAGCGATACGTTAAAACACAGCGTTGACGCTTTTATTTACGTTTTTAATTACTTCATGATCTAATTCCAACACCCAAAAATAAAAATGTAAAAATGCTCGATAAAAAGCGTCGTGTTTTAAAAACGTTGTTGTGTGAACTGAAGGTTGCCATTGACGGTCAATTATTCTCACGTTTCTGAAAAGCAAACGGCAGTACCCACGCGGCATACAAGTCGGCTATACAAGTCATGTACGCATTGACCAACATACGATCAATTATAGTCGTGGGTGCTACAGAAACGTAAGAATAATTGACCGTTTGTGGCTAGCATTATACTTGGGAATGCATTTGTTAAACGATTTATATGTATAGGTTAGCAGACTCTCACGGTTTTACCCGCGTCGTTTCTATTTTTGTGGAAATGTAGTTATAAAATATAGGATAGTTTACTCACTGATAATGCAGCTTTTCATTAGTGAAAGAATTTTAAAATCGGTTCAGTAGTTTCGGAGCCTTCGTATAAAACAAAAATAAAATTTTACTGATTTATCATCTCACTTAGAGAAAGAGTGCAGACGGTTTGTTATAAAAACACTACAGATAGTACCGTTTCTTACAAATATGACTGACTGCTCATAAATAATGAAAACATTTTTATTTCCTTTCAGATCGAGTATTATTAGTAGAGATTGCTCACCGACTACTAAGGCCGCAGGAATCAAAGAAGTTTCAATCAAAACGAACCACGTTCAAATGAGCTCACAGCAAAACAAAGAATAGGTTAAAAAAAAGCGAACGGGAGCGTGGCCTGGGGGAGTTAATTTGTCCCTTTCACGTGATGTTCCGCCAGACTCTTCATTAAACGCCTGTACAAATTGGAAGCATAATGTAGCGCTGGGGTAAAGGGAGGGTGATAAAAGTTTGACGCCATTGATGTTTGTCTGAAAAGGGGGCTGACTTAGTATGACGCTGTGAAATGCTAATACAATGTCTGCTCTTGGCGTCTGTATTGGTATTTAATATAATGGTATGGACAATTCAATCCAACATATATTGGAGCTTCGGATGATGAGATCTCGGGTCGTGGTATGCAATGTATGCAAGCCTCAATAGCTCAGCGGGGACTTATCATCGAGAGGTCGTGGTTCGATCGCCGCCCGCTGACCTATTGTTTTGTCTAAGCCGCGCTGGATCAGCTAGTTTAAAATAAAATTGAGCAATTCTTTCTTTCTTTCTATAAATTAAAGAAGCTATTTCGAAATGTTAATTTGGTTACGACCCTGTATTTTATCTGCTCATTATCATTATGATGTTGTGATAATATGAGGACTGATTAGATCTGCAGAACAACCAAAGTGACCCACATATATCAAGGAGTCGCGGAGCTGAAGTGGACGGGGAACATAGTTCGAAGAGCCGATGGATGTCGGGGTCCCAAGGAATGACGACCCGGCACTAGAAAACGCAGTGTTGGTTTAGTCGTAGGATTTGCGAGATGCAGGCGGTTTAGGAACGTGATGTTTGGAAGTCCCTACAAAAGGCCTACAATATATCCAGCAGTGGATGTCCAACGGCTGATGATGATGATTATGGTAATATTACAGTAAATAATTTCCTTCCAACTTGCTTTGGAGTAGCGTGAAACACTAATTTCCTCCCTAAGAGAGTTTTGATCCCTAGTGGGCTAAAAATATGTTGATAACAATGTTAAAATGTGGCTATTATTATCTATGATATCAATCGCATCCTAAAATCTATGAAGTCTTGTTATAGTTGGCACTGAATAAACAAATGTAATTTTCAAGATGGCGGCTCTCTAGATTAAAGCAAACCGACGTTTCGAGGCAACAAGCCGGAAATTAAACAGACTGAAGTACCTACCTCACCATCTTACGACGTCCTTCAGACCAAATTGAATTTGTTAAAATTACTTAAAATAATATTTATTTACTTGTTAAAAAAATAATAATCATATCGCATCGAGATGTTAACGAAAATATTTTAAGACATAAGCTTCTAACGCAAACAACAACAAATTCTATTTTTATATAGTATTTTAAATTATCTAATTGGATGTTTATGCTAGATTAGCTTCGCAAACCGTTTTTATAATTTTTTTTTAATTAAATTTTTAAAAGTGGTTTTCAGTAATCTCGTATTGACTTATAATTGTATTCATAATAAATTAACAAAATGATTTTTTTTAATATAGCTAAAGTTACTTAAAATGTCAAGAAGCGGTACCACGAGTAGGTACTTACATACTTGCAGCTTGCAAAAATTCAAAATTCAAAATTCATTTATTTCATTTAGGCTTAGTTTACTAGCACTTTTGATATGTCAGGATTATGTCATAGTTTAATTTTTATCATGAACTAGGCAATTAGAATCATCGACATCATCATCAGTTTATTTCAATGACCAACTTCAGGACCATGCCTTTCTCAATAAAATAATAATGATATAGATAAGTCACTAACCTGATAAGTTATACTAACCATCTTAATGTATCAATATAAAAGTACGTGATAGTGTATTTCTAACTCTGTAAATAATTTCTAACTATACAAAAAATCCCGTCGAATTGTGGAAAAGTTACCGCAATATATCATTCCACAAAAAAATAACAAATCACCCGGCCGTTAATTCAAAGCAAAGAGGCAAATAAAGGCTCTATCATAAAGAAGAAACGTTTCATCGCTTGAAATCGAATTCTGTCATCAAATAGGTATATTTTGTAATAACTATAAATGTTCAAAAGTATTTATACATTATACTAAATTACTGGCGATTCAGCTTCTTGTCTAACCACTTTTAGTAGAGTTTTGATGTTATATAGTATGCTAACATAGCTTTTAATAAATTTAGAACGCAAGTACCTACCTACAAATAGTTGGATTAGGAATATACCTACAAATATTATGATTACTTGGCGTCGTAATAAAAAAAAGCATTTTTGGTCTGTGAAAGTATAGAATTATTCACTAAAATAATAGTAATTAGAAAACGAAAAATATTAATCACTAGACAAAAATAAACAAATACAAAAAGACAAAAAAATGGAATCTATACTAATATTATAAAGCTGAAGAGTTTGTTTGTTTGTTTGTTTGTTTGATTGAACGCGCTAATCTCAGGAACTACTGGTCCGATTTGAAAAATTCTTTCAGGGTTAGATAGCCCATTTATCGAGGAAGGCTATAGGCTATATTTTATCCCGGTATTCCTACGGGAACGGGAATCACGCGGGTGAAACCGCGCGGCGTCTACTAGTCATTCCAATATAAATAAAAGTACTGCATCTTTAATTATCGTGACTCATATTTTAATTACTATAGAAATTTTTTTGTATTATTTGGTAATTTTGTTGTTGTAAAAATTTTGCATAACGAACAAATTTCCGTTACGAGGCGCAGCAAAAACGCTACGTCAACAGTTTCCGTGTAGCAACACCCTAATGTAGGTCGTTACGGAAAAAACGAGTTAACAAAAATGGCGGCTAAGTTAAAAATAATGGTTTCCATTACGAACCCCTGAAGGGTGGTATCAAAATGTGTTGTTTGTTAATGTTGCCAATTGCAGCCCTCTATCCAATTACCGAGAAATAATATATGGTTCTACAATAGGAAGGTAGAGGAAGAACATCATTGTAATTAATAAATCATTTTATAATTTTAACGGTTTTATCGGTCCAGTTTATATTAGGAAAAATATATAAATAATAATTATAATAAAAGGATTATATCTCCTTTATGAGAGATAATATGGAGTGACCATAATACTGCTTCATTGTGGGATAGCAGACTAAAACGCACACTGCTGCGTATATAATGGTGACAGCAGTATTATAGGTCCAAGCCAAGCTAACATTTTACTCCGCAACTATTTAGTCACTGGCACCAGTTCCAGGCTTCCTCCCTAAAATTGTAAATCGATTGGGAGAGAGCCCACGTCCGGACGTTATGCCTGGGACGCGATAGTCACGCACGAAAAATAAAAAAAAAATTATATATAAAATATTCTTTTAAAAGCAGCTAAGGATACGACTGGTCGTAAAACAGTAAATTGAGTGGTTAGGACCGCAACATAGCCATCGGAATCTAAACAAGCGTAGAAGCTCTGACAGTGACAATCTAGAGAGCGGCTACGAAAAGTCAACTTAAAGGTGACTTCTGTGACTCAGACCTTAGTCTAGAGGGACGATGGGACCAATTGGGTTTGTGGTCTGAGTGAAATCAGACCTGACGTTGCCGTCACCGTGATTGAAATCCTCGGCCGCGTGAAATATGAAATCGGGAACTTCGCCGACGACGAAAATTCCATGATGACTACCAAAATATAATACGTCAGAAATAGCAGTTGTAAGTTTCAATCGGAATATTTGAGTAGGTATATGACAATTATTAAGCAAAACCTTACTGGGAAAATTGGATTATCTCAATGGAATAGAAAATGTGACTTACGTAATATTACCTTTTACCTCCATTCAGGTATATAATAAGATTACTTGGTTGAAGTTTCCTCATGTATTTTGAAAGGGAAAGTAGTATACAATATTTATACACATTACAGTGACAAAATTACGTGTAAAAAATAATATTTGTAAGTATCTAATAAAACAGTGAGTCTGATTAGTAAAATATATTGTGTTAACTTATTGTGTCCTTTATTTTCATAAAAAAAATATGTTTTAGTTATTTAAAGCATTCAAATGATCATCTACGTCTTTATACAAAAGTAAATTATTAGATTTTGATTTTTTTAATGATTTCAAAAGCACTTTTTATGATAGCTTTATTTCCCCTATTTTTCATTATGGCACATTGGTATAGCAAATTAATGTTAAACAGCATACAAAGTTTTGGAAATACTTTTATAAATTATTTATTAAATTAACAAGGCTGTTTTTACACAAGCCGCTTTATTATAAGCATTAATGAAGCGCTGGCACGTTATTCAGGCGGAATGTTAGCTCACAAAATGTGCCTAGG
This sequence comes from Bicyclus anynana, assembly GCF_947172395.1. Lineage (NCBI taxonomy): Eukaryota > Metazoa > Arthropoda > Insecta > Lepidoptera > Nymphalidae > Bicyclus > Bicyclus anynana. Next base: position 5,436,690 of record NC_069103.1, on the reverse strand, counting down.
TTGTAAACGCCCCTTTTGGCGTATTATTTAGGGCTTTACTGTTAGTACCGTAGGGATTCCATGCGGTCTCTATTATTAGGGGTAAGTTTTGATTAAAGCTACAGAAAGTGTTATCCTACACATCGTTTTGAGACTAATAAGTCACTTTTTTTTTGTGAAAACCTTTTTCTAAAATGTGGTTTTTGTGTTCAATATCGTTTTGTATGACGAATAGTTATGATGAGTTTATAGAACGGTGTGCTTGAGTATAAAATGCCAATTTAGGCTTTTTAGGGTTCCGTAGTCCACAAGGAACTCTTATGGTTTCGCCCTGCCCGTCCGTCCGTCTGTCTGTCCGCGGTTTAGCGCAGAGATTATTAGAAAGCTGTAAATTAGCATTATTTACATTAAACATATGAACAAAGCCATAAAATAAAAGCATGAAAAAATCTCCCCTACATGTAAAGTGGGGATCCATTTTTTACTCGTTAATGTCATAGTGTGGGGCATGGTTGGATAGGTCTTTGAAAGATATGAGGGGTCTTCTACCATCGGTTTTATCGTCTAACCACCCATGATATGGGGTATTGTTTTTTTTTTATTCTGGACAAGTTAGTCCCTGACTACAATCTCGAAGCGGGCTAACATGTTAGGAGGAGGATGAAAATCCACACTCCTTTCGGTTTCTACACGACATCGTACTGGAACGCTAAACGCTTGGCGGTACGTCTTTGCTGGTAGGGTGGTAACTAGCCACGGCCGAAGCCTCCCACCAGCCAGACCTGGACCAATTAAGAAAATCTGACCAGCTGGGGATCGAACCCAGAACCTCCGTTTTGTAAATCTACCGCGCATACCATTGCGCCACGGAGGCCGTCAAATTGTTATCAGTATTTTGTGCATTACCTAAGGGATTAAAGTGTTATCTTAATCTATTTATTTATTTATTTATTTATTTAAAGCACGCCAACAATACACATATTAACCATTAAAAACAATACAATATGCCACAAAAAATCTGATATGTATACTAACGCTAGGCGCACATAACATTTTATATAATTTCATGTCAACACTTTCATAATAATTATATGTCAAGCTTATAATAATATTATATTATGTCAAAGTTAATAAAAAAAGTATACTATTATAAAACATTAGCATAAAAGGAAAACAAATTCATTGAATACAATTATTAAATTAGATTACTAGGTAAAATTACATACAAAATTAAATTAAAGTTGACAATATATTTAAACTTATTCTAAATTATTTATAACAAATAGAAAGAGAAGAAAAGTAATAAACTAAACCTAAGACAATTTATTTAATTAATTATTATTATTATTAAGTACAAAATGGTCGTGTACCTTGTTTTTAAAAACATTGAAGGAGTTGTGAAAAATGTCAATACCTGGTATGATTTTGGATATTTCATTATATTTGGCACAAATTCGTCTGATAGGGGCCTGCATACCAAGGTTAGTCCTTATAAAAGGAACATGAAATACTTTCGTAGTACGGTAGCGTGGATATCTACGCGGGACTGAAAAAAATATCCTTTCCAGTAAGTTACCACACTTGATTTTATTATTTATTAATTTGTGAAGAAAGCATAAATCAAGCATTTCACGTCTTCTTCGCAGCGGTAACATTTTAAACTGTGCTAGACGCTGGTGGTAAGGCATCCTATGCGACATACCGCTTGATATAAAGGCAAGATGTCTAGTAAATGCTCGTTGTATATTTTCAATTCGTTGAGAATGTATACTATAGATTGGATTCCAAATCACACTAGCAAACTCAAGACAACATCTCACCAAGGCATTGTATAGAATAATTTTGGTCTTACAAGAGAACCCCTTTGTGTTGCGTTTCAAAAATCCCAAAAGCTGTGCACCTCTCTGAACAATATTATTTATATGAGATTTAAATGTTAACTTACTATCAATAGTGACTCCTAAGTCTTTTATCTCCGATAACTCTTGCAGTACTGTGGTATTAATGCAGTAACTAGAAATAAGTGGTTTTTTTTTCCGAGTAAATTTTATATGGAAACATTTGTTAGCATTAAGAGTCATATAGTTGTTATCACACCATCTAATTATTCTGTTTAAATCCTCTTGTAGTAATTTAGCATCGTTGGAGGATTTAACTGTCTTATAAATTTTCAAATCATCCGCGAACAACGAGCTAGTACAATGTTGTGTCACCGAGGAAATATCATTAATAAAGGCCAAGAACAGTAGGGGCCCCAGGTGGGAACCTTGTGGCACTCCAGATTGTGCCTGGAACGTTTTAGACTCAAAACCATTGACTGCAACAGTTTGGGATCTCAGGTGAAGGTATGAATTAAACCATTTGACAAGGGGACCACTGATTCCATACTGCATAAGTTTATTAACGAGTAGTACATGGTTAACCTTATCAAATGCGCTGCTAAAGTCTGTGTATATGACGTCAACCTGTTGCCCCTTATTAATCTACGGAATCCTACACTGCGCGTAGCTCGAACCGCACTTGGCTGGTTTTTATATTTAACATACTTGTACTACGTATGGTAAGTGGTTGAACTGAACTGAACTGATACATGTGATAAACAAAATTATTTTTAAGGTGAACATGTTCCACTTAAAAATAATTTTGTTTATCACATTACAATACACGCGATAATAGCTTAAAGCAATGACAGATTTACTAGTTTAACAGTAATTATTTTCATTTTGGTCTTATTTTTTAAAAGGAGGTTGGCGAAAGTGGGAACTCTCACACTATAATATATAGTGTCGTACACTATATATTTATATTGATTAAAACTATATATTTATATTGATTTTGTAAGATGCTTGTAAAAAAATATTGAGATTTTACTAGAGAAGATTTTTATTAGAGAACGGGAATCAAAAGAAAAAAAGAGCATTTTACTAACAAAGAAAAGTCGTCTGAAAAAACGCCTCGTCGCATTTATGAAACAATCACGCAGTTGTTTGTCAGCGGTGGTATTTTTAACATGTATGTTTAAATAGGGTACCTACTAATTCAAGGTATATCTTTTTTCCCTGCTTTTTAAAACCATTTATTTATTTCTTAGTTTAATCACGATAAACAACTATTAATAGGTTTCCATTATGCACGCTACTTCTATCAGCTAGTCCCAAAATACATGATAATTCGCCATTCTCCTTTGTGATGAATTATAATGAAAAGATACTTTATGGTCACCCTAGCGTTATTGCCGGATCAGGCTTTCAGCTTAAATTTTTATTCTACCATATCACACGCATTTCATTTACACTTTTACGTTTACTCTGATAAGAATTACGCGAATATTTTTCTGGGTTACAGACGTTGACTAATGACCCTATAAAGGTTAAAGGTTAAAAGGCGAAGGCGGCAAAAAAATATCCGAGTAACCCGTACAGTATTTTCTGTGTTAGTATTTTATTCGTTGGGCTTTACTCAAGTTTTTACTAATTTCGGTTAACTAATTTCCATACAAATATTTGACAAACTGCCAAGTTTTCGTCAACCACTGATTTATAACTCCCTCCTGAATGTCCCTCTAAGCCGAGGTCCGAGACTCATAGGAGACGCCCTTGGGGAGTCGTTCCGTCCTCTATCTTTATTTCAGCCTTCGGGTCTCAACAGGCGATGCTTCTGCGCTCACCCAAACCCCACGGTGTCGCCGTAGTGGTCCCACATGGAGCCATCGGCAATTACTCAACACGAAGAAAAAAATATTTTCAGAAAAATATAATACAAGATAACTGATAATGACTCGTTATCCTATGAGAATTCGGTTCTAAAAGTCCTGGTTTCAAGCCCTCAGTCGAGCTATAAAATAATAAACTTTTCTTTATTCCTCTTAAAACTCTCAGAAAAAAGTGGACTTAGGGAGGCACTTAGCGAGTCTAGGCCCCATTTCCCCTCCTATAAGGAGGGATGACCTTCTCAGTTCTGACTGCGCAGTTTTAACTGCATAGTTTTAACTCATCAAAATTTCAAAATTTCAATTTATATGACTAGAAAAAACAGTACAGTTTTCAGTTTTGCCTATACACGGACGTTTCGACTGTATAGTCCTTTTCATGAAAGAAGTCCTCCATAATTACTCGCTATCCTATGATAATTCGGTTCTAAAAGTCCTGGTTTCAAGCCTTCGGTCGAGCTATGAAATAGTAAACTTTTCTATATTCCTCTTGAAACTCTCAGAAAAATATGAACTTAGGGAGGAACTTAGTGAGTCTAGGCCCCATTTCCCCTCCTATAAGGAGGGATGACCTTCTCAGTTCTAACTGCGCAGTTTTAACTGCATAGTTTTATCTCAACAAAATTTCAAAATATATCATTAGAAAAAACAGTACAGTTTTCAGTTTTGTCTATACACGGACGTTTCGACTGTATAGTCCTTTTCATGAAAGAAATCCTCCAGTCGCGGCGCTAATGTCTTAATGGCGCTCATTTGGTGATGCGGGCTTATTGTCATTTGTGTAAGGCGCTATCCATTTTAGTTCAGGTTTTAGCCACGGGACTTCTTTCATGAAAATGACTCTACATTTAAAACTATAGGGAGGTATCTATTACAATGTCTTTTAAACAAAAATATTCATCATATCAGCCGATGGACGTCCACTGCAGGACATAGGCCTTTTGTAGGGACTTCCAAACATCACGATACTGAGCCGCCTGCATCCAGCGAATCCCTGCGACTCGCTTGATGTCGTCAGTCCACCTAGTGGAGGGTCGGTCAACACTGCGCTTACTAGAGCGGGGTCGCCATTCCAGCACTTTGGGACCCCAACGTCCATCGGTTCTTCGTACTATGTGCCCCGCCCATTGCCACTTCAGCTTCGCAACTCGCTGAGCTATGTCGGTGACTTTGGTTCTTCTGCGAAACTCCTCATTTCTGATTCGATCACGCAGACAAAAATATTATCGTATTGAATTTATATAAAGCTAATTTTCACAGGTACGTAAACAAATGCATTGAATCGATTATCCCAAAGAGCGTTTAAAATAACATTCAAAGCATTTCATTCAGGCTGCATTGCGCTTACAAAAGCTTTGTTCTCAGTGCCTTTGTCTCCTATCATTCGCACAATAGATAGAGAAAAATTGCCTCCTACGGCCGTTATCAATTTATTCCATAATGGGCTCTGGACATATTTATTTTCCCCTCTATTATTGTTGTAATTACACCGTTACCAATTCCACTCGATGTCGGGAACGTTTTGCATCTAAATTGGCTTCATACACATTTTTTTCCCAAATACTAGTGGTCATTTTAAGGATTAAAAGGAACTTTTTAGTAGTATCCTTTTAGATATTATAATTATAATATTCCATATTATAATATTCCATTTATCACCAAAATTGTTTATTGATTTCAACCCATATTCAGCTTACTAATGAGCTTGAGTTTCCTCTCAGAATGAGAGGGGTTATAATATAATATAGAATACCCTGCGATGTTTGGCATAACCCAAAAAATGGCCCCGGCTCAGCATAATGCTACGTGACCATTTAAATTAGGACTGGTAGCGCTGGTTTTCAGCTGGAATCACAGATTGTGTAACGCCACGAACACAGCCAACACAACCTTATAATCTAAACTAATACCTACACAAACATTATACTGAAAAATAAACTTAATTATAAATAACCAAAAGGAATTAAGTTAAACTATAGACCTAATAAACAATACACTAGTAGAAAATATATACTGGAACTGGCGTTATCGGTTTTCGGTATCTTTTTATCCATTTCACTTCCATTTTCTACTTACAAATAAAAGTCAAAGAATAAGCAACGAAACAGAACGTGCTAACCGTTTTTATTATAAAGGAACCTTGAAACGCGAGATTAAATTTCAATTTTGAAATACTACGATTAAAAAATCAAACTTTCTGCTAAAACTGTTAAATCATAAATCATACTCAAAACGTTTTAATCTGTAATTATATTATGACAAATCATGTATAAAAAAAAATGGAAATTCAAAATGTCGGATTAAAGCTTTAACTAGGCAGCAATGTCACGCGACGTACAAAAGTTGTTTCGTGTCCACTTCTGTATACCGAGTACAGCGAATGGGCGGGGCTCTCTCTGGTAAATTAAACAAAAAACTATTCTCATAATAAATTGGATAGTTTGACACAAATAATTCCTCCATGCACACTGCAGGTTTTTTATTTATGTTTTTTTAGTAAGTTTTAGTATTAAATACTAATACCGTGGGTTCGATTCCCACAACTGGAAAATATTTGTATGATGAGCATGAGTGTTTTCCAGTGTCTGTGTGTATTTATACATTATATAAGTATTTATATGTAGTATATAATTGTATATTAATATTATAATATCAACTATCTTAGCACCCATAACACAAGCTACTTTAAGTATATTTATTTATTATTATTAAATATTTTTTCGAATAATATTGGATAATTTCAACTAAACAAACATTAAAACGCCTCTCCAAAATCCCCAACATTTGATTTTTTGTAGTTTCTTGAGTGATATTTTAAATCTAATTTTGTATGTTTGCTTGCTTATGGTACAGTCACATTGCCTAATTGCTTTAAAAATAATTACGCGATAATGTCACAGAGCAAAATATGTTCATATTATATTTAAACTATCATGGGAAATTAATTTTATACCAAGTTTTTCTTTTCCTCGTTTCTGAACAACATTGAAAAGATCTGGAATGTTCCTTCAGTTTCCATTTTTCCTGCCACGGACAACGATTCGAATCTACATTTTTACAATCCGTCAAGCATTGCAACCGAGTTAATTTAAATTAATTTAGTGAATTAATGGTCTTACATAGTTGTAAGTATTACCTATACATTCAGAAAATATTATTTTTAAATATTAAGTTGTATATAGAAATATTATATTATAAAGTAACCAATATCAAAGTTTTTGTGGTTTCCCGTGTGATTTAACTTTTATAGTAAACCATGCATTTTTGAATAAATAAGTAATTTATTTTAAATAAATAAATAAAATAAAAAATAAGTACCTAGTCACATTTATTTTTTTAGTAAAAAAGAGCATACTCGTAGTAGATTATGAAACACGGCTAAAATTTACGTGATATAAGGTCGACTAGTTTCAAACCCATACGGGGCCCTTAGTCATAAGCTGGTTCTTGCAACCTAATACGTCAATCACGTGAGTTTTAGCCGTCTTTCATAATCAATTATGAATAACACTCACGATAGTTTAAATTCTAAAATACTCGTAGTAAATACGACATTGGACTCACTCGGTAGGGGATGATCCACGATACATATTGAGAGTATACCGTAAATCGTAAATGACGATATTATTATCTAGTGAAATATAGTGATTAAAAAACCATCCATCATACAAATAATTATAGTGGTTATTGATCCCATCATGTGAATGGTTTTCATAATGAATCCACAACTTGCGTGCCAACTATCACAACAGCCATCTTCGATCTCGTGGTTAATAACCATAATTGTTCAAAATCCTTTTGATAACCGCCGGTGATAAAACATAATGTAATGTGCTTTATGATTTTACCTTTATGACTTTACCCTTGTGACGGCAGACGGTTAATTTTTAACCAGAGCTATTAAATAACGTTATCATGCTAATTTATTGTAAATGTTTCCGACGTCTAAAATTACCTATTCAACTGGTCTCCCTCTATAATTCCGGTGGTTTTAATTTAAATACTATTTGTTTTTATTTATTATGAAAAAATATATAAAAGTTTTCGAATTCACTTATCGCCATAATAACTAACGTTTCGAAGGTGATTCTAAAGTGGCTACTTCAAGTAAATGAATTTTGAATTTAAATTTGTTAATAATGAAGTTTTTAGACATTGAACAATTCTTAGATATTTGCACGCTGGTACATTATATGTACCTGTGATTAGTAATATGTAGGTATGCAAAAATTAATATGACAGTTTTTTTTTCCTTTTTTCTAATTGGTCTTGTTTTAAAATAAAAATATTATATCATATAAATATATAATTTACGAGTGTTTTGCTTTTTAATTTCAAAAGTCATAAAACACTTCAAAACTGTTCTATATCATGTAACTTATATTTTGAGTTGGTATTGTAGGAAATAGTAGTTTGAGATGGGTATTCAGGTGGCGCGAATTGTTTCCGTAAAGAGTGGGAAGTTAGAGAGGGGTACAGATCGGTTGACGGGAACGACTTGCGATATGAGGCGCTTGTCGTGCGGCTTCCGTATACTCGTGGCGTTCGAGCCGTCCACATTTCTTGTTGTGTAATTCTTTATGGGTTACTTACGATAGGCGGGGAGAGTGACTTGAAGACTTGACTTGTAGAAAAGGGGAGTGTTGGTTAACTGTCAAAGGTGCCTTTAACCCTACACACAACGTTTACAAGTGCGTGACTCCACTCAAGGTCATTCTCTGCCTTTCAAGTTCTTATTTTGGTTAGTTTGATTTGTTAATAACGTTGTCCTGTCAAATGTTGTGAATAGCCTTTGTTCGACATTAGTTTTCTTATTGTTTGTAAGCTACTTCTGAGTCTGCTAAAAGTATATTATTAGAAAATCTCCACCTTCTATTTTATACCAATGCACGACGACTGACATTTACCTACTTCGAATTTTGTCACCAAGATTAAAGGAGATAACTTTGGAATCTTATCAAAGTTGTAATGTGTAAACTTTAGGGAGTAACGTTCAAGAACAAAAGAAAATTAAGGATGTGGCGAACATTATCGCTGTGAACAAGATAACAATCTTTGCGGCACTCATAAAAACGAGTTTTGGGGACATAATAATTGTATTCAACAATACTTATTTCAACTATTTCAGGTCTAACTTGTAGGTATATATCTCGAATATAACATCTACTTATATTCGAGATACGAATTGTGGAAGTGAAATAAACTTAGTAGTGATTATGTCATTATTACAAATAAAATATAATTAAAGTATGAAACATTACAACACGTACTTAAGCAACAAGACAAGCGACCATAGACAGCCAATACATATTTAAAATTATTTTGAGTATTTTATATGTAATTCAAATGATTTTAGCCAACACGAATATACCCACTTAAAGTAAAGGTTTTGGGTTTTTGAATCTGTTTGAAATCTGTTAAAAAATTTCATAATCGTACAATGTATCACTTGTCTGAAACGGTTAAGGTAAACATCGTGAGGAAACTTGCATACTCGAGAATTTTCTTAATTCTCTACGTGTGAAGTCTGTTTACTCACATTGGGCCAGCGCGATTGACTATTAGCCTTACCCCTCTAACAACAACAACAACCAACCAAAAAGGAGGTTTTGTATTAAACCCTCAAATGTATGATTACATTATCAACGTTTTTCTTAAAAACCATTGAATTTTAGTTGCATTTAAGTAACATAATCAATGGCAAAATATTTGAGGTTGGGAGGTTTTATATATAAACAAATATTTTCTCTGAACTATTTCTTTAAACATAATATTGAAATTTATTATATTTTTATTTTCACAATAGATATAAATGTTTCCTGAATTTAATTATTAGTGTACAAATAAATAATAATTAAACAAAAACGTATAATTACAATAAGTACGAAACTTGCTGGATTATTTGAACATTAGTATCACGGTAATTATCCAATTATCTCAGTTCCAAAGTCATAAATCCTACATCAAACTCTTAATTTACTTATGAATTCTGCGAAAGCCCAGCGAGCGAGGAGAATTGTGGGCGAAATCTCCATCAAATTACTCTTTGTTCTCTGAAGAGTCTCTCAAGGGGAAATTGTACTGTAATTACACCAATTACCTAACAAATAGTTTTAGTTTGAAAAGGTCCTTGAATCCTGCACTTAATCTTTACCCTCTGACCATTGGTTACAAATCTTAATGTCTTCGACTTAGCGAATTTTAATGGAGGTCGAACAGTTTCAAGTTATGATAGTTTTGACAGGGTCTATTAGTAATCGAGTCTTTCTACTATTAATTGCTTTCTTGTCAAATCAAGGTTAAAGCCACACAAAACACAACATTTGTGTTGTGTATTTGCTGCAGCTTGTTTTTTTTTCGGATTATGTAAGTGCCGTAGATCGGTTTCGGATTATGTAATGAAACCTCAGCAGCGTCACCGAGGGTTTTGAGCGCAGAAGCATCGCCTAACGGGGCCCGAAGGCAGAAGCAGAAGAGATAGGTGGAACGACGCTCTAAAGGCGCTTGCTTATTAGCATTTAGCTAATAACGAATTACCTAGTGTTAATAGTTTTTAAGCAGGAATTTGTTTGATAAAAATTAAGCCTTAACAAATTTCTTCAGGAACTCAGGATATTCAGACACTAAAGGGTAGTATTTTAATAAATTGGGATTTTATGGAGAAGTTATTTGATTCTCATATATAATTAACTTTGGACCAAAACGCTGACCAAATCAATACTAAAAAAAAGTGCGTATCAGCTCCGACGCACGACTGGAGTTTACTCTTTCAGATTGATTGTCTAAATAGGTGTATGTTGCCCTACAGCATACACTATGTACGTCTCAATACCCAGGCGTGAGTTTGAGACGAACATATGTAGCTACGATGAAAGGTGTGCAGAATAGGTTGCGCACAAAAACATAACGCTGCCATTCGTTTATCGAATTTTACTGCCCATATTTTTTTCATACTGTCTTTAAACGAATAATCGATTCTAAATCTTAAACTCCAAAAAAAAATGTCACCATGATTATCTTAATACGCACTTTTACCATTTTTTCAGTATTAATAAACAAATTAGGGTTACAATCTTTACAATGATTAGATGAAGATTACAGAAGCCATTTACATTTTATATCGATTCTCCGATCACATTCATAATATAAATTCAATTCCTTTAGTTTCTTTGAAGTGCGCGCGAACTCGAGCACAATTTTTCCTCACATTAATAGGTTTCACTGTTCATCTCGGTACATTGCACATACATATCGTGTTAGTTGCAAATATAATATTATGACTTTTATAGTCATAGTCATAGAGTAAAGTGGTTTGTCTAGGACAGGGTTTGCCAACCTTTTTGTGTTCATTAAATTAAAATGGTATCAATAATTTACTTTTTTGCTATTATTACGAACAAATAGAATCGGGCATCACTACGAGTACAATGAATTAATCAGTAGTCAATTGTCAATATTCTTTATTTCAATTAGGGTTACTTTACTTTCGAAACGTCGGGTGTTAATAATTAGACGATAACTTTAAATTAAATTTACGAGGGTTCCATACACGTTTTGGTCCGAGAAGAGCCCACAACAAACTTAGACAGGTTTTTTTGTTTAGTTTATCACCAATAGGTATTATAACCAGTCATGTAGTCAGTACATTTTAAGCCGCTGAATAACAAACAAACAATCCTGCTTGCTGAATACGCTTGTTTTTATAAACGTAATTATGTTTAACTTTTAAAATCTGTAGCGATTCTATTAAAATTCTAGTTCGATTTAAACTGTAAATCGAATTTCACGAGTACATAGCCTGACCCGTACTGGGATTGTACCCTAAACCTTTTGATTCCAAATGACACCAGGGTTTCTCAAAGTGGGGTACGCGAACCCCTAGGGGTTCGCTATTTGTCGGGAGGGGGTTCGCGACAAGATTTACGTAATTATGGCTTGACAACTGATACCGAGTCAAATTAAGGTTAAAATTGTCAAAAATTTTTCCTAACATTGAATCCATGTGCGACAAGAAACAAGCACACCCATCACATGGATATGACATTTATTTTGGTACTTTATGTGTTAAAAACATTTCTTCAACAGTCAAATCAATTTGGGGGGGGAGGGGCGGCGTAAGTGAAACCCTTACTAACTCATTAGTTAGTAAGGGGTCCGCTGTTACTTGGAAATTTAACAGGGGTTCTTAGAGTCCAAAGTTTGAGCAACCCTGACATAGGCTAAGCACCGGACCTGCTTGACAGTTAGATACGAGTACGTCATTGCACATAGTTGCAAATATTAACAAACATTGTCAAACTACAAAGGGATCTCATTTCCTCAGGGCGAATAGCGTATTCAATATTATGCATAAATTAAACGTAACTTCGGAGTATGTTCGCGAGACGCGAGGCGTGCAACTTTGATTTGTTCAAACATTTGTTTGCCCGTTGTTTTCTCTTGATGATTCTACGCAGAGCTCGCTCCAGGCAATCTTTGTTAACGTGAAACGATTGCTGTTCTTTGCAATTTCGCCAACTGAATTACATTTAGATATCATTGGGAAAAATAATATTACTATACTTTATAGAACCAAAAGTAGCTACATTTTTTAACAAAGGTGGTGGATTCTTACATATAGCAATTAAAGGAATCTAAATATTCGTACTACGAAGGAAATAGTGTAAAAAAGGTGCAAGCCTGCAAGTTCTCAATAATGGTCTCAAAGGTTTATGATATCTGCTCACACTTGGATATTGTGAATTATGATAGAATTCTTATTTTAAAAGAAGTAAATAAGTCTCGTGCTAAGTAGTCAGTGATAAATGAGGGTAAACGCAATATAAACAATTGATAACTTACCTCACGTGGGGTAATATCATTACTTTTAAGTTCATAAACACAACACCAATATTGTACATGTATAATCAAGTATTATTTGATTTAACTTTCGTTGTTAACTATGCGACTCAATGAAATGCGGTCAATTAGCCACTTTTGTTCGCCTCAGTTTTGAAACGCTAGTGTATCTCTATTATAAAATCTTTGGTTATACATAATGTACTAAGTATCTATCTTAATAATTTAACATGAGTTATTGAACATTTACCTGCACTAATTACCACATTGTACAAGGTAATTGTTGTAGGTACAAGTTTACGCAATTTCCAACAAAAATATTTTGTCTTCGTATTGTCGTGACATCATTCACAATTTACGCACTGTACTTAAATGTCTTCTTGTTGAGAACTAAGGCCCAAGTAAACTTGGTCCAGATTAATGCCAGATATAGGAAATCGAGTTCATATAAGTACGTTCTGCCGTTATCATGAGAAGCCGTAGTACTAGTAAGTTCTAAATTCATCTTTATTAACCCATATTCGGCTCACTGCTGAGCTCGAGTCTCCTCTCAGAATGAGAAGGGTTAGACCAATAGTAGACGCTGGCCCAATGCGGATTGGCAGACTTTACATACGCATAAGATAATTCTCTGGTATGCAGGTTCCCTCACGATATTTTTCCTTCACCGTTTGAGACACGTGATATTTAATTCCTTAGCTTACTGTTGAGCACGAGTCTCCTCTCACGAGTATCTCTGGTTAGGCTAATAATCCACCACGCTAGCCCAATGCGAATTGGCAGACTTCATATACGCAGATAATTAAGAAAACTCTGAGCTATGTAGGTATCATCACGCTCCTTCACCGTTTGATACACGTGATATTTAATTTCTTAAAATGCACATAACTGAAAAGTTGGAGGTGCATGCCTCGTATTCGAACTTACGCAAACATAAACGACTATTTCAAATAATGATCTTATTACGGAGGAAAACAAAATGTAGACACTAATTAATACAAGAATTCTTTTTCGGTTCAACGTTAAATCTAATAAACAAAGTGATCTGCCGCATTGAATATTTTAAGCCGAGTGCTGGTCAGCAATAATAATGAACTAATGAATATGCGACGGCGGTTCCGTTGAAAGCCCGGGGCGTAGCCCGAGTTGCTTTAAGTATTTACTAGCTGACGCCACGCGGTTTCACCCGGTGGTTCCCGTTCCCGTAGGAATATGAGAATAATTTGAGTATATAGCCTATAACCTTCCTCGATTGCGCTATCTAACACTGAAAGATTTTTCAAATCGGACCAGCAGTTCCTGAGATACAAGCAAATAAAAAAATAACCAAATTCTTCAGCTATATAATATTAGTATAGATTACTGCGACTTCTAAGTAGGTATTTTGATAGGAAATTGACAAATTTAGATATTATAACACCGTCATCAAAAAATAAACTATACTAAGATTAATAATAATGGTTAATAATAGTTTGGCCAGGATTTTTTTAGGCAACTTACTCGCAATATATTTAACGTAGGTAGTTACTAAATGTAATTTAGAACACCTTTAATCCAAAAAACAGATGGGTGAAGGTCGTTCCTAAAACGGATCTAAGACTATTAAAAGAGTCGGCGATGGAAGCGTTAAATAAAAGTCAAGTGGTTTGTTAAACATAATCTTAACAACGCGTATGTCTGCAAACGATTCGTGCCAGGATAAAGCCTAACCCTTCATATAAACGTTTGCGGTACGGACGCGAAGACAACAAAATTATACCGGCTTTAAGTAAATGCCTAAACTATTAACTATCATTAATGATTATTAATAATGGTTAATAATAGTATGGCCAGGATATTTTAGGCAACTTACTCGCAATATATTTAACGTAGTTACTAAATGTAATTTAAAACACCTTTAATCCAAAAAACAGATGGGTGAAGGTCGTTCCTAAAACGGATCTACGTACGTTTCACACCGAAACCGGAGCATCCTCAGGAGATGTTGACTCTACAACGTGCAAAACGTACGTAGAGAGTGTTTTGTCGGACCTGGGTGACGTTGTCGCATGGGTTCGTTTTTCTTTTCTTTTCGCGGATGATAGCAAAATAAATAAATCATTATATAAACATAATCTTAACAACGCGTATGTCTGCAAACGATTCGTGCCACGATAAAGCCTAACCCTTCATATAAACGTTTGCGGTACGGACGCAGAGACAACAAAATTATACCGGCTTTAAGTAAATGCCTAAACAGGCGTTCCAGACGTCACACGGCCCCGGGCGAGCGTTTAACGCTTACCCAGGATTCGCTCATTTTACTTTCATAAGGCGTAAAACGTCACGCTTATGGAACTTTTAACGTGCCCTCATAAATTGTTTAGAACTTCACGCTGCCTAATTAAATATACACATTTGCATTGTATTGTACTCAACTGATGTTATTATAAAGTTTCGCTAGCAAGGAAGCCCCCGAGAATAAATTATACTGAAAATGTTTTTATTCCTGAAACGTTATAGGTACAAGTTATTCTTTGCGCGGTGCTTTATAAAATTTAAATGAGTATTAAAACGATTTTAAATATGCTTTGTTATTACAATTAAGAGTGGAGTCTTTGTTAAAAATTCTCATTGCTAAAGGATGATTATCACTAATGAACACACCGGCCGTTCTTAACGAAATTTAAGTCTCTCATTTTTTTATTAGTCCTTTTTTTTAAATTTTAACAATGTTGATATAAAAGTAAAATACAAAACACTATCAAAAATTTATAAAAAAAAAATCAACCCTCCCGACTTTTGAGTGCCCAAGCAACCGGTGGTCAGGTCTCCAGAGTGAGGAACCTTCTCACAATACGCGCCTTCTCAAGAATCACTGACATCTGTATCCGACTCTTGATCCAACAGTTAAGTGAAAGCTTCATACGGTGTTGGTCGAAGCGAGTTAAGTGAAAGAAAGGTGTTGGTCGAAGCTTTTCTCTATAAGACCATTGACTGAAACAACTATCGGAACAATAATAGTTGATTCAACATTCACACATGACGGTAATCTAGTGAGTGAGATACAAGTATTTTGATACTTTTTCCGGAATTACTATTATGAACAGTGGAATGTATTATTTATTATTGTGAGAGCCGTAAGAGTTCAGTGGATATGAGGATATGAGATACGCTCCGCTTTTCGGATTCGATTCGTAGGATCGAAATCAGCCCGGGGCATGCACCTTCAACTTCTTCAGTTTAAGTGCATTTTAAGAAATTAAATATCACGTATCTCATGGTGACGGAAAAACACCGTAAGGAATCCTGTATAGCTGAGAATTTTCTTAATCGTACTAACATGAGGTTGGTACATGATTTTCTAAAAATAATAAGTATTTGTGTCGCTATTTTCTTGCAAAACCGGACAACTCTGAATGGGGTCGTGTCCGAGAAAATATCCTTTACGCTCGTTTCACACTGACACCTGAGCAGCAGGAGGTTGTTCTGCGGGAAAAAGCAAAATAATAATTTCATTGGGCATCAGTACACGTAAAGCTATATCCTACTAATATTATAATCGTGAAAGTTTGTATGGATGTTTGGCTACTACTGAAGCGATTTAGCTGAAATTTGGAATGGAAATAGATTTTACTCTGGATTAACACATAGGTTACTTTTTATCCTGAAAAAAATCCATGGTTTCCAGAGATTTGCGAAAACTGATGATTTTGATGATATGAATGTTAGTTATTCTTTCACGCCTTAACTACTGAACCGAATCCGAATTAGCTGAAATTTGGTATTAAGATATATATTAGTATGAAAATTATCACTAGAAGGCCACGTTATTTATGAATGTCATAAGCTATATTTTATCCCCATATTCTTACAGGAACGGGCTACAGTTCGTTTCATATAGGATGGTGCGGGTGACAGTTAGTTTCACTCTTAAAAGTTGGCCGCGATTCACGATAATACTACGTATTAAGAACGTCATACAGGTGACTGTCACCACACCTATCTGAAAAACACTTTAGTAAAAGAAAATGTTACAATGTAATTGAGAAATTCAGTGCATTGCACTAATAATAAGATGAGCCCAATTAAGAGGCAACATTGGGTTACTTATCCCCACATAATGCCGGAGGAAAGGATACCGGGTAAAGCTCGGATATATCAAAATTGTAAGCTTGAGGCACGGAAACGATTTGCGACGCATTTGTGATCCATTTATGATCACAAAAGAGACTCTTTTATCTCTGACTAGCAGAAACCCATCGTAAAATAAAAATTGGTTGAAAAGCCTCGCAGTTTTAATCCGATCTGCTTGAATATAGTTTGTCAGTAATGCATCAATGACATCATCATTACATCATGGACATCATTACTGATGGGCATCCACTGCAAGATACGCCTTTTATCCAATAAAAATCGGTTGAAAAGTTTCGCATTTTTAATCCGATCTGCTAGAGAATAGTTTGTAGTGTAGTGTGTGTTTGTACTAGTGCATCAATGACATCATCATCATCGTCATCATTACATCAGCTGATGGACATCCACTGCAAGATACGCCTTTTGTCCTTTTGAAGGGCTTCCAAACAAGACTCTGAGCCGCCTGTATCCAGTGACTCCTTGCGACTCGCTTGATGTCGTCAGTCAGTTGGTGTCAACCAATACTGCGCTTTCGGATCTCAGGTACTCATTAAAATAAACGTATTACAATAAACGGTTTTAAGTACATTGTATTTAATTAATTGACAAATATTATTGGTAGCAGAGTTATAAATCTGATTGAAAAACATGATTTTAATAAAATTATGTGGAGACTTACTTTTCATATTTTTTTACTCCATATTTTATTAAAATCTTGTTTTTCAATTAGACAATTGAAAAACCTAAGTAGTAAAAAAATTATGAATAGGCTTTTTGTCAATAACGTTTTAAATGATTTCATAGCAATTGAAAATGGCTTTATAAATATATTTATACAATTGTGTGAGTAATGTAAGAACGCAGAATATATTCGTCGTGTCTCCTCTCAGAATGAGAGGTGTAAGGCCAATAGTCCACCACGCTGGCCCAATGCGGATTGGCAGACTTCACACACGCAGAGAATTAAGATAATTCTCTGGTATGCAGGTTTCCTCACGATGTTTTCCTTCACCGATTGAGACACATGATATTTAATTTCTTAAAATGCATACAACTGAAAAGTTGGAGGTGCATGTCCCGGACCGGATTCGAACCCACACCCTCCGGAATCGGAGGCAGAGGTCATATCGACTGGGCTATCACGGCTCTACAGAATATATTGGTCTTAAATATTTTCGATGTGTGAGTTTACCTCGTCGCCTTCAAAAAACTATTTTGTTGGAGAATTAAGGTGCGATGCATACCCATATTTAATTTTTTTACAAGTTAGCCCTTGACTACAATCTCACCTAATGGTAAGTGATGATGCAGTCTAAGATGGAAACGGGCTAACTTGTTAGGAGGAGAAAGAAAATCAACACTCCTTTCGGTTTCTACGCGACATCATACCGGAACGCTAAATCGCTTAGCGGTACGTCTTTGCCGGTAGGGTTGTAACTAGCCACGGCCAAAGCCTCCCACCAGACAGACTGTAAATCCACCGCGCATACCACTGCGCCACGGAGGCCGTCAAATTCCTCTATGTGATTCCCACAAATTGTCAACTTTGAGCCCGTTTTATACATAGAAAGCGAGTAGGCGCTTCTGTGCATGTTTTCCTAATTGCAGCGTTAGCGAGTGCAAATTATAGGTATACTCGTTAACCGAAATATGCAATTCATATTCAGCTAGATGCCGCTTATTAATTGCATAGTTTAAAATCTAACTATATACATTTGTTGCCCAGATAAATATTGATAATATCACGAAATTTATTTCGTGATACAAACGAAATAGGGTAGTTGAGTCATATCAAATTTAAAATAAACAATGTTAGTTTCGCATAGTACATGGAAAAATAAGGTAAGGTCCGAAAAAAATCGATATTAATTAATAAAAGTTCAGGATTTATTAAAAAACTTAATTTAAAAGAATTTTCCAAAAGTTAAAAACGCTGGCGTCCATTTTTTTTTTTTTTATTCTTTACAAGTTAGCCCTTGACTACAATCTCACCTGATGGTAAATGATGATGCAGTCTAAGATGGAAGCGGGCTAACTTGGAGGAGGAGGATGAAAATCCACACCCCTTTTGGTTTCTACACGGCATCGTACCGGAACGCTAAATCGCTTGGCGGTACGTCTTAGCCGGTAGGGTGGTAACTAGCCACGGCCGAAGCCTCCCACCAGCCAGACCTGGACAAATTAAGAAAATCTCAATCTGCCCAGCCGGGGATCGAACCCAGGACCTCCGTCTTGGATATCCACCGCGCATACCACTGCGCCACGGAGGCCGCCATTTTGTGACGTCACTTGTACTTTATGTACTAAACGTCAAACTAATTGTTAGCTAATATTTTTGTCAAACACTCCGTTTGTAAGGGATTTGTTATAGTGACGTCATGAAACAGTTGAAATATAGACCATCATGATCACGACAGGCGTTTTAGCTCGTATTGTCAAAAACATTTAAAACTAAAAATTTCACGTCTCAAAAAAATATAAAAAAATAATCGATTTAGTGGAACGCTAATAAACTATTTAAGACCATTTAAAAAAAGTCTCAACTAGCCTGTTATTTCAATGGCTGACGAATCGAAACATGAAGCTAAATTTACCTCTGCAAATCAACAACAAGATTGTAATATTATTTAATTGTATTAAAACCTTCGCTATAGCATCACAATGGCCGATAGACCGACACTGCGTAACGAGTTGGTTTCAAATTTAATCAGCGCACTGACTTTGATAAACGCTATGTCGGCCTGTCTGTGAAAACGGACTAATTGTGAGGCATCGATTTTAAATTTATAATAGATAGATAGATAGAAATATTCTTTATTGCACATAACAAAATATGTAACAAAGTCATGCGCCAACGTAGAATCTTGTTGATCCAATAGGGATGATGACAGTTTTTTAAATTTTATATAAATTAATATAAAGTATACTAATAGTAAAGCAATTTTGTAAAAGGAACAGGGTATCTGCGATCATTACTTTCGGAGCTTTAAAGAGTCAGATTTGCGGCGCTGCCGCAGATCCCTAACACACGCACGAACTAATGACGTCGTAGGCAATGTAATGATCGTTAGATTTGTATGTGCGTTCAAACAAAATTACTAATATCTTTGTTATTTGTGCGTTTATGTTTATAGTTCAAATATTAAAAAATGTCACATTTAATAAGTAGGTAGTAAGTAAGCCAAAACTGTATGAATTTTCATCTAATTACGATAAAATATTTTAAATAGATTTTGAAATTTTATAATCTCATTCACTTTGCAAATATCTAGACAATCTTTGTTTTTTATATATTTACCCGAATGTATCATAAAAATCAATATATTCAAACCTAGTTATCATCCCCATTCAGGATATCAGTGTTAATAACTTTGAATACCAAAGTTTTTTAAAAAAAAAACTAGAAAACACGCTTTTAGCACGCACTAAAAATTACAAATATTGGACTTAAGTCACGTGACTATTTTCCCTTTCATTTGATATCCATTTTATGGATCCATAAAATGTACTCGAGTTTTAAGGTTTACTAATTAATCCAATTTTACGTGTACAGTGAAATAAATCATGAATGTATTCTAATAAGCCTATTGAAATTCAAAATACATTTGTAAATCCGATTAAATTGCATTGGTATTAAAATAATATGTTAATACACACTACTTAAAATAGTGATACAACATTTTGTTCAATAACTAATGGCATCATCTACGAGTATGTTATACTATACTAGCGGACGCCCGCGACTTCGTTGCGTGGAATTTAGTTTTTCACAAATCCCTCGGGCACCATGGATTTTTCCGGAATAAAAAGTATCCTATGTGTTAATCCAGGCTGTAATCTATTTCAATGCCAAATTTCAGCCAAATCGGTTCAGTGGTCGAGGCGTGAAAGAGTAACAAAAATTCATATCATCAGAATCAAGTTTTCGCAAGTCTCGGGAAACCATGGATTTTTCGGGATAAAAAGTAGGTCTTTGATTTCAACTTTTTGTAACTTTATAAGACTTTTCAAAATAACTATCTAATATGGTAAATTGAAATTCGTCAAAAAAGTAATGATGTAATAATGTCAGGGCACTCAAACAAAACTCGTTCTTAATAGTCCAAAACCGTTTCAAAACGAACGGGCGGTGGCGAATCGATTCGTCATCGCAAGATGTTGACCAGTTTAATTAATTCTGAATTTATTATACAAAGGGTTCAACCGTTTCATATTTATTTTCCCCAAAATCTCGTATTTCTTTTGGGTTTGTTAGAAATTACTTTTTGCAGTCACCCCATTTGTTTTCCTCTTTGTTCAAAGTTCATTCACATTTTGATTTCAAACGCAAAATATTTTACTCAAATAATATTTTCAAATAATACTCGTAACTATTAGTTTAAATATTTTCATTATATTTTTTTAAAGCCGGATATTGTTATTTGTTTTTGCTCTAAGCAAGTACTTTCAGATTTCAGATATTATAATTTATATTCGTTTTAAAAAGGCAAGATAGAGTTCCTTATAATGACAAAGGGATGAAACCTTCCCGGTTTCTAGCAATTAGTCGTAGTACAAGAACGAGGCCTCTTTTTCGACGTAGCTAAAGCATTTGAAAGGGTCTAGCGTAATGGTTTGTACATTTGGTAGACTGCTAAGCTTGCTATATAGCTACCTTATCAACTACACCGTCTGATACTTCCTAGTTAGCTTTTTTCTTCTGAATGCGATAAGGAGTCACCCAGGGCTTTCTGCTCTCTCCCATCAAAATCTTCACGAGTGAGATTTATACGATCAATCTGTGTCAATGTCACTTAATTTTCAAATGACCGTTTGTTTGAACAGACGGATTGCTATCCGTCTGGACCGATTTCAGACCAAAAAAAACGATATTGCACTCAAAATACACTCGTAATGTAGAAAAAAGTAGAAAAATAATCGGCTCAAAACTAAAGTTAGTGCAAAAAACTCTTTAACAGTAGCTTTATCTATATTAGAACAAAGCGTAAGTACAAATGTGGTCGTTCTCAATTTTATTGCGGCACTAAAATCCATCCAATCTCGTACAGCTTGCTCGATATCACTTGTCGATAGCAGAGCGCTGAATTGTTCACCACCTAGTCTTAAATATTTGCAATGTTTAGAAATTCATTTGTATTTAAAACTAGCGGACTTCGTCCGCGTGGAATTCAGTTTTTTACAAATCCCGCGGGAACCATGCCTTTTTTTCGGGATCAAAAGTAACCTATGTGTTAATCCAGAGAACAATCTATTTCCATTCTAAATTTCACCCAAATCGCTTCAGTAGCCGCAGCGTAAAAGAGGAAAAAATATACTTACACTCTTACACATTTACACCCAAACTTTCGCTTTTATAATATTAGTGTGACAATATAATAAAATAATAATATTTATCGTAGGAAATAGTAGTCTGAGATGGATATGACGTCAGATAGCGTTACTTCTTTATGGGTTACTGGGGATAGGCGGGGAGAGTGACTTGAGTGGAAAAGTGAAAAAGGAAGTGAGTGGGTGTTGGTTAACTATCAAGGGCGCCCTTAACCCTACACACAACGTTCACAAGTGCGTAACATTATGGTAGGAGTACCATAATGTCAAGGTACGGGATAGCCACAATGTCGAGGCTGTCACTACAATACCGCGTTTCCGCCTCCCGAACAAGCCGGTTTCCGAAAAGGCTTTAGTACCATAGACCACATCCATACGCTGCGGCAGGTTATACAGAAGACTCACGAGTATAACCAGCCACTATGCCTAGCGTTTGTGGACTATGAGAAAGCCTTCGATTCGGTGGAAACCTGGGCTGTGCTAAGGTCATTGCAGAGATGCCGAATTGATTACAGGTATATCCAAGCGTTGAAGTGCTTGTACGAAAACGCCACTATGTCAGTCCGTATTCAGGATCAGACTACGAGGCCAATCCAGTTGCAGCGAGGAGTGCGTCAGGGAGATGTGATCTCTCCGAAGCTATTTACCGCCGCACTGGAAGACGTCTTTAAGCTTCTGGACTGGGGCGGACATGGCATCAACATTAATGGCGAGTACATCACTCAACTGCGGTTCGCGGATGTAGTCATCATGGCACAGACTCTGGATGACCTTAGTTCCATGCTCAATGACCTCAGCAGCGTTTCTCAACAGGTGGGCCTGAAAATGAACATGGCCAAAACAAAAATAATGTGTAATGCTCATGTATCGCTCCACCCAGTTATAGTTGAGAACGCTGCACTCGAAATTGTAGACGAATACGTATACCTAGGACATATGATCCAGTTAGGTAGGTCCAATTTCGAGAAAGAGGTGAACCGTCGAATCCAACTCGGCTGGGCTGCATTCAGGAAACTTCGCGACATCTTTTCGTCCGAAATTCCTCAGTGCCTGAAGACAAAAGTCTTCGAACAGTGCGTGTTGCCAGTGATGACCTATGGTTCCGAGACTTGGTCGCTAACTATGGGCCTCATAAGAAGGCTCAGAGTCACACAGCGGGCGATGGAACGAGCTATGTTAGGAGTATCTTTGCGTGATCGAATCAGAAATGAGGACAACCCACCACCTCCCATGGCCCTTTCAACCTCTCGGTAATTTGGGCCGAATCGAGGGAGGGCGAACCCGGTACTTGCTCTTTGCGTGTTCCCGGGACGCCTTCTTGACTCCCTACAAGTTGTTTTCTCTTTTCGCTCCTTGTCCCTTGATACTCACTCTCCCCCTTCTGGGGCTGGACGACACACGACGTTGAGATCCGCTTGCCCGCCGCGGTCCATGCATCACCTTCGACCGGTGGTCAACGGTCCAGAGCGCTCCGCCTCGCGTGCCACCGATGCGCGAACTCCCGTAGCTTGCCGAAGTTGACCGCCGAGCTAACGAGATCCTGGTAGTACACCGGTCCCGCCTCTTCTCTGACGATCCCTTCCAACATTGCACTCCGGAGGTCCTCGTACTCGCCGCATTCCCACAGGACATGGTGGAGGTCTTCCTCCGCCAGCCCACACACACAGTCGCCAGTCTCGCTGAGGCACATGTCACGCAGGCGCTTCCGGAAGCAGCCGTGAAATGAGGAGATCCGCAGAAGAACCAAAGTCACCGACATAGCTCAACGAGTTGCGAAGCTGAAGTGGCAATGGGCGGGGCACATAGTTCGAAGAGCCGATAGACGTTGGGGTCCCAAAGTGCTGGAATGGCGACCCCGCACTAGTAAGCGCAGTGTTGGCCGACCCCCCACCAGGTGGACTGACGACATCAAGCGAGTCGCAGGGATTCGCTGGATGCAGGTGGCTCAGTATCGTGATGTTTGGAAGTCCTTACAAAAGGCCTATGTCCTGCAGTGGACGTCCATCGGCTGATATGATGATGATGATGATGACAAATAATACATAAAATACAAATAATTTAAAATATATTTAATTTGACTTTACAATATTGATTGTCTTGTCATCTTAGAATGCATTGACGTTGACATTAGATTCCATTGATATACTACTCATCAAATATTATATTTCTCAGCTTCACTCGACCCGATTTTATATTAACATATTGTAGTATACTCCTATGCTACAGCCAATGACACAGTTTTTTAAAGTTAATAGGAATTTTTCAAAATATCACCATGGCAACCCAAACACCACCCCCGCGCGGCCATAGGTCGCCATCTTCATTCTGTGTTTCTGTGTTCAAAGCCTAGACACGCTAATTCAAATAAAAATAATTTTAATCGTGGAAATCTTAGAATTTATAAAATTTAAATAAAATTATTTAGTTAGTCATGCCAAAAGGCAAACGTAAACGTAAAAGTAATGAAAAATATGCAGATATTAGGAAAAAATTACGGAAAATCGAGGCAAGACTCGATAGGTCAACGCGGCGTCGAACCGTATCTTCAGGGGCGATGATGTTAGAAGAAAAACATCATTATTCAGGGAGTAAGTTGTCAGGTCAGTTCAACATCTTGTATAATATAATATACCCACATTTTCTTGTAAGAAAACGATTTGCTATCATAATTTAATTTCATACTATATGATGACATTTAGTGATGCGGGGTGCCATCTGGGCTATCCCTGTCACAAAACCTTTTTTCACTTAGCCCAACTGGGGCTAGGTCCATTCTCAAAGATCATATTAATTTATGATTCTTGTTACATTTTTATAATGTAAATTAGTGATGCGGGACGCCAACTGGGCTATCCCTGTCGCAAAACCTTATTTCACTTAGCCCAACTGGGGTTAAGTCCATTCTCAAAGATCATATTTATGATTCTTGTTACATTTTTACAATGTAAATTAGTGATGCGGGACGCCAACTGGGCTATCCCTGTCGCAAAACCTTTTTTCACTTAGCCCAACTGGGGCTAGGTCCATTCTCAAAGATCATATTAATTTATGATTCTTGTTACATTTTTATAATGTAAATTAGTGATGCGGGACGCCAACTGGGCTATCCCTGTCGCAAAATCTTTTTTCACTTAGCCCAACTGGGGCTAGGTCCATTCTCAAAGATCATATTAATTTATGATTCTTGTTACATTTTTATAATGTAAATTAGTGATGCGGGACGCCAACTGGGCTATCCCTGTCGCAAAACCTTTTTTCACTTAGCCCAACTGGGGTTAAGTCCATTCTCAAAGATCATATTTATGATTCTTGTTACATTTTTACAATGTAAATTAGTGATGCGGGACGCCAACTGGGCTATCCCTGTCGCAAAACCTTTTTTCACTTAGCCCAACTGGGGCTAGGTCCATTCTCAAAGATCATATTAATTTATGATTCTTGTTACATTTTTATAATGTAAATTAGTGATGCGGGACGCCAACTGGGCTATCCCTGTCGCAAAATCTTTTTTCACTTAGCCCAACTGGGGCTAGGTCCATTCTCAAAGATCATATTAATTTATGATTCTTGTTACATTTTTATAATGTAAATTAGTGATGCGGGACGCCAACTGGGCTATCCCTGTCGCAAAACCTTTTTTTCACTTAGCCCAACTGGGGCTAAATCCATTATCAAAGATCATATTTACGATTCTTGTTACATTTTTATTATGTAAATTAGTGCGGGACGCCATCTGGGCTAAAAAATGCTGGTCACGTAAAAAACACTTATTAGGCATTCTTATACTTCTTGTTACCACAAAAAAAAAAAAAAAACTGATAATGGTATGGCATTGATAAACATTTCGGTTTTAATCGCTTATATGGCTTCACTCCTTGACCAGCCTGACGAATATAAATCAAAGCCTAGCATGCAGAATATGCCTGTGGCTTCTACCACAAATCTTTCAGCGATCCCTATTTGACCACCTCGAACAGTACTCCGAGCCCAAGCTCAGCGGGTAATCAATCTTGCGCCCTGAGCCCGACACCAGCCACTGCGATCGTGCTAGTCTCAAGTGATGCACCGGCAGAGTCCCAGGAGCCAGAGATCGATGAAGAGATGCTCGCTCTTTTGGGTGATTGTATTGTAGACAACAAATTTGGGAAGGCTATCCATAAAGACCTAAAGACCATCATGATGGCTTGAAATACTTAGTAAGGGGCTACAAAAGGAGGTTAAAGATAAGATACTCCAAGAATATTGAATACCCGAAAATTGCGATTTGTTGGTCGCGCCCGTCCTTAACCCTGAGGTTAAGGCAGGCAATGGTCAAGAGGGATTCATCACTAATGACTAAACAGAAACGCCGTTGCGGCTATTAATCAAGCTATTGAATTATCACTAGCTAAGGAATATCACACAAAAATATTGAAGATGTTTGTTTTTCAGATTTCTTAAGAAGTAATAATAATCCTAATAATAATCGATAACCCTGCCTTGGAAAACGGGGCTGAAGTCTGAAAGAGAGAAGCCTCGCCGCAGCCAGGGTCATCGTGCAGCGCTGAACAGCTCTCAACAGCGGGGGATATCCGACCAGCCAGCACCGAGAACTTACAAGTACCCGAGACAGTACCTCTAAAATTATTTAGTTAGATTGCAGCGCTATATTAAATGTTGGAGTGATATTACAGATGATCCCATCATTTCATCGTGGTTACATGGATATGAAATTCCTTTTACTTCATTTCCAATTCGTATTCGGAATAATACTTCAGATTTTGTTAATCAATCTAATGTCTGTTAGATATAATTGCTATATCTATATCTATATAAATCTGTCAATCTAATGTCTGTTATATATTAATGCAAAATCTAGATGCACGCACACATTAATGGCGAATTTATTTTAAACATATTTTTAGTTCCGAAACCAAATGGCGATAAAAGATTACTTTTGCATAAATAGATTTGTTATCACATTTTTAAAATGGAGGATTATAGAAATATCTCCAAGCTTATTACACCCAACTATTATATGGCAAAAATTGATATATGAAGCATGCCTATTTTTTTTTCTAAATCATTAGAAAGACTTGGGACTTACAACTCACAACTTGTAATTTTTTTAGGTTTTATGTTCGATGCGATAGAAATAACTATAAAGTTACCTATTGTAAAAAAGACATTAAAGAATCATTAATAAAATACATTAATCAGAATAAGTGTAAATACTATCAATCTTGAAATGAAAGTAGCTTGCTTTGGTCTGAAAGTTTGTGCTAAAAAGCTTAAATAGTAACGAAGTATTACTGCGAATTGATAATGTTCCTGCTATATCATACATCTGAATGAAATTGCTAGAGAGATGGCAAGATGGCAGTAGTGTGAAACAAGAAATATAACAGTGATTGCCTCGTATACTATAATAGTTTCCCTTGTATGCTAAAGATAATCTTGAAGCCTATTCTATAAGGCATAGGGACATAGGAACTTTGTGAATATGTTTCTTATGTTTCTTTTAAAAATAGTTTATATTTTCGGTAAATCAGAGATAGACCTCTTTGCTTGATGTAATGTATGTGCCACTTCTCGTTACATTTCTCGAAAAACGTTCTCAATGCATGGGCTATCAATGCCTTTACTGTTTCATGGTTTCATTTATCATTTTATGCATTCCCTCCGTTCTCCTTTATTTTGAAAGTGTTACAAAAAATAATATGCGATAAAGCAGAAGGCAAAGTATTTGTGCCCTATTGGCCAACTTAAGCGTGGTAACCTATCCTTAAAAAAAAAAAAAAATTACAGTAAAAGATCCTATTTATTTTGGTCCACGTATTAGTTTATTTGAAATTTCTTCTAGGGTTATCCTGGTTGCCGTGACATATTCTGGCAAACTTTATTAAACAAATCAATGTTACCTAATTCGGTCGAGATTATGTGAGCTTCTTTAACTATTAACACGTATCAACGATGGGTGTTTTAAGGAATGGCTGGATTATTGTAAAAAAAAAAAAAAAAAACAAATTAATTATTTAGATCCTTCTATTCCATTAACATTTCAAAATTGTACCAAATATGGCACAGTTAATAGTTACAAATCAGCTTTATTGTTGTTCATAGGTTTTCAATCTGTTAATGACAGAATGAAACGGTTTATAAAAGGTGTTTTCAGATTAAGACCACAAAGGTCCTAGGTATAATCTGACCTGGCCCTCGTGCTTAATTATTTATCTGATTTTTGGCCTGGGAACACTTAAAAAAAAAAAAAAAAAAGAAGTCTTCTACTTTGCTAACCTTGGTCACCGCACTTCGAGTACAAACTTTAGCTTATTTAATTAACTAACATGAAAATATTTGAGAATATTGAAATAATTATAAAAATTCCAGATTTGATAAAAACTTCAAATATAAAATAATTTCAACCTTTATTAAAACTACCGTTTTTTCAATGAAAAACCTGAAATTTGTCCCGCTAAAGATATGAAATCGTATACACAAAAAACTAGATTATTACGCACAAAAAATTAAGACTGCTTGTTTCATAGTATCAAAAATCATCATCAGAATATTTTATCTCAAAGGCTTAGCCATTGGATAAAAGACACAATTCAAAACAGTGGTGAAGATACGTCAATATTCTCTGCACATAGTAGGTACTCGACATGCGATCATTTCAGCAGCTAATAGACTTGGGGTTAATTTTGATATAATTAGGAAGACAGCGGGATGGACTCTGACATCCTCAGTCTTTGCAAAAAATTTATAATCGAGAAGTTATATCCGATCATAAACAATTTGCGTTGTCTATATTATATAACAACAATAATATGAATGGTTCATAATATACTCTGATTGTTATACTCATGTAATCCTAACGGAAATGATTAAGAATTAAAATTCTACATATGTAGTTCACATAACTTTTATTTACTCTGAACATCCTACAATATGTTAATATAAAATCGGGTCGAGTGAAGCTGAGAAATATAATTAAGGATCAAACGAACTTACCTGGAAGTGAAGTTCGATCATAATTATATGATCAGCTTCACTCGACCCGATTTATAAATAAGCACCCTCCCATATGTAGCAAATATTTATTTACTTCCCTACCCATTATGTGAACTAGTCAATATCCCTAACTCTAAACTAAATGAAGATGGCGACCTATGGCCGCGCGGGGGTGGTGTTTGGGTTGCCATGGTGATATTTTGAAAAATTCCTATTAACTTTAAAAAACTGTGTCATTGGCTGTAGCATAGGAGTATACTACAATATGTTAATATAAAATCGGGTCGAGTGAAGCTGATCATATAATTATGATCGAACTTCACTTCCAGGTAAGTTCGTTTGATCCTTAAAAATAATCGTGATGCAATATTATAATGGATCTGTGATTTCATAATTATTTGTTATTAGGACATACATATAATATGTAAACAATTACATGTGTATATCCTAATAACGAGACGCCAATGAGATGGGTAGACGATATCAAATTAACTACAGGTAACCACTGGAGAAGGGTAGCACAAAGTAGAACGGAGTGGAAAAGACTGGAAGAGGCCTATGCCAACAGGCACTCTGAATTACTCGACATAATATATTATATATGTGTATTATTCAACTTGTATATTCGGAATAAAGGGCTTATTATTAATTTTTTTTTATCTTAATAACAAGTAAATAAATAAGGTGATAAGTTAAAAAAAACTTTAAAGCTAAGAGTTTTGAATATGCTAAAATATGACAAAAATGTCTACATTTTTTTGTTACATCGCCATCCAACAACATTATTTAGAAACAACCTAGAACAGAATAAATCTTAAAAGTATTTTTATATAAAAGTTCGAATTTAACAAACTCGGTATCTTGTTCGTAGCGATTCACGTTTACCTTAAAATAAGGACGATACATGCACACACAATTTTAAATACATTCGTACTGTAACAAATGCGGTCGTTTTCAATTTTATTACGGCACTAAAATCCATCCAATCTCGTACAACTTGTACTCCACACCGCTTGTCGATAGCTAAGTGTTGCGATGTTCTTTTTATTATCCTATTACTAGGATATAAGTTGCACTGCCAGAGCTACTACGTATTGCATGGACGTGGTGTGGTTTATATTTATGATCAATCTCCGCGTCTCAGATCACGTTTATCATACTTCTTATAAGACTACTTTAGATGGTCACTTGTGAGAGTCTACCGACAGATCATTTTTGTAAGGGAAAAACGTGCGTTGTTTTATATTCGTAGCACCTGCGTAGCGGTTTCGCGTAGCATTGTAGACTATGCGTAGATGGTCTACGAAATGTTTACACGTATAATGCGTACTTATTGAGCTTCTATTTTTATAGTTTGTACTGTACCATCTTTTTAACCATCCCAGTTTTTGTCGTATTCATGTTTATTAATTTAAAATACTTAAAGTTTGTCTATGCATTTATTTGACCGTTGTTTATAGTAGTAGTAAAGCTGTTTGTAAAATGTAAACTCGTCCAAGGAAGTATTGCAATCTTTATTTCTAAAATCAAGCAAAATTGCTAATTTTGATCCGAAAGGCTTATTAGCCGATATAAGTCAGCGTAAGACGATCCTTGCATACCCTGGGAAGTGTTCTGTTTAAGGCATATAAAGTATAAGGCATATATATGTTAAAGGTATTTTACTTAAAGGTCAGCAAAACGAAAACATGAGATCGCAAAAACAAAACGCGTATTAATTTTTTGATGAATACTGTTGATCACCTGTCATTTCACACCTAATAATAATTATTATTAACTTGTTCTTAAAGTAATGAAAATAAATTTGATTAATAGGCTTAGAACAATTAGATATGGTTAATATATGTTACATAACATTTCATAAACAAACCTTATTATTTAAAATAAATAAGTTATGAAATGACATACGTTTCCTACCTTCATTTCTAAATTCTTTGTTGATAAACAGTTCTCACCAAGAAAGGCTACATACAGTTTAAGTGTGAAATTGTGTGTGTAAGTATGTATGTTTATTCCTTCTTGTTCTTTTGCGCTGCGGCTACTAAAACGATTTTCCTGAAATTTGAAAAGGAACCATGGATTTCACGGGATTCATCCCGAAAAAATCCATGGTTCCCGCAGCATTTGTGGAAACCTAAATTCCACGCGGACGAAGTCGTGGCGGCAGTTATATAAAATGCAAACTAAATTATACAACTACAAAAACCAATTTTATATAGCTAACTTAACAAAGCAATTACAACAAAAGTTGCTAATAATGAAATCAGCAAAGGATGACGCGTGGAAAAGTGTTATTAATTGGTTAGTATAAAAGTTGGTAGGTTTACATACCGAATGTAACTAATGGATAGGGTAGCGCCTCGGATCATTAATCTCGGCCGATGGTAAGTGCGTTCGGTATCCGTCAGCCCCTATTAAACTTCCTTCGCTTGAGGGGGAGTGCGAAGTATTTGAACTAGGCTCCTTTTTGAGTACTATATTTTCAATCATCATCATATCAGCCGATGGACGTCCACTGCAGGACATAGGCCTTTTGTAGGGACTTCCAAACATCACGATACTGAGCCACCTGCATCCAGCGAATCCCTGCGACTCGCTTGATGTCGTCAGTCCACCTGGTGGGGGGTTGGCCAACACTGAGCTTACTAGTGCAGGGTCGCCATTTTAGCACTTTGGGACCCCAACGTCCATCGGCTCTTAAAACTATTGCTACTTCAGCCCCGACTATTGCCACTTCAGCTTCGCAACTTGTTGAGCTATGTCGGTGACTTTGGTTCTTCTGCGGATCTCCTCATTTCTGATTCGATCACGCAGAGATACTCCTAACATAGCTCGTTCCATCGCCCGCTGTGTGACTCTGAGCCTTCTTATGAGGACCATAGTTAGCGACCAAGACCGACCTATGTTTCCGAGAGAGTTATGGTTGGTAACTAACTATATATATTATTTTCAATAGTATGAGTTTTTTTGAACAATCGCATAGCTTTTATCCCTAACCACCTACCACCGGTTGTAGAATACGCAAAGATTCAAATTTTAGTTATTTTATTAATAAATCTGAATTTAAATTAATACCTACCTGTGGAAATCGAAAATACATTCCAAGTCGCGGAAAATATAGTAGTACCTAAGTATGTAATTTTGTTAGATTCCTATTCCATGAGATTAGATAAAAAGGTTGAAACGTGAATAACTTGTCATTAAAGCACTCGTGTCTCTATTATAAAATTCACTTCGTTCGTTTTATAAAATGCAACTCGTTTTATGCTATTTACAGTTGAGAAATTTCTTCTTCTTAAGGTGCCTCTCCGACTAGCGAAGGTTGGCAGTCAGTTTCTTGAACTCGTCTCAATCCGAGAAATTTAATAATTATTATTTTTTTCCTAAGTTCACAGTATAGTATTCGGTCCTTGTGGTGAAGCCGATATCCCGCCTGGATTAGATTAGCAACATAGTGACGGCCATTATACACAAGCAAGTTATAGCTATTTACTAAATATTCAGATACAAGTGTTAACACTCCATTAAGTATTGGACCTATGTACGGTTATGTATTTGCTTGCTTTGTGTGCTTACTTGTTTTATTGTCCCTCTATACTGTAGGTTGCTTTTTGAGTATATGCCGCTATAACTGGATATATCATACAAGATATGTTATTTTATAACATTACGTTTAAAATCAGAATTAAAAATCTGTTCGATGTGAATTTGTAACAGAATCTGCAACGCGATTAAATTTTACGTAGCAAAACGACTTACTCGTACTTTTTCTGCAGAAACGGAAGCCGATTTGCAAGATCTTGCGATATGTCATGCAAGCTTATAGTTTTCTCAAATTCTATGGTTCTACTTTAGTAAGATCTATGTAGTAAACGATAATATTTCGCTGTTATTTAAAATTAATAGCAAAAGCAAATATTTCCTTTAATTTACAACGAAATATTCGCACTTTTTATTTTTTATAAAATAAGTATAATAATAAAAAAGTAGTCTAATCTCTGGGATGCCATGTGTTATATTGCATCTATAGACCAGGTGCTGTGAGGGATTGTGTGTGCATAATTCGAGAACCGCATGCTGTTTACAGATTTAAATATAGAATAGTATGCACATTACAATTCTGCATGTTGCCAGGAGGCCCATTGGTCTATTATTTTTTTATACCCTTCAGTGTCGAGGATATGGACTGAATAAATGCTTTGTATCAGTTTTGTTTCTTTATTAAGAATATTTATGTTTTTATCATAAAATCATCAGACTAATAGCTAGTCTATTAAAAAAAACAAAACAAAGTTAAAAACAAGCACTTTTTTAAAGGTATCACTCCGAAACTTTCTTTTCTGAGTTCAAAACTGTAAACAAAATGCGGTTCACAAATTATGCACAGTTAATATCTCACAGCACCTGGTCTACTATGCAAGAATAACAATGAACCACACAACATATAATGTAGTTACGTAATGTTTAACATAACTACACTAGAAATTAATTTAATAAAACTTACTTTATGTCAAACTGCGTAATTTTTAGAACTACACGAGTGATGGCACTTTTATCCTACATTTCATACATTAAAGTCACTATAAAATGTAATTTTCCGCCTCATTTTTGAAATATGAAATATATCCCCATGTCATTAGGTGAAAGGCATCGCTTTATGGGTCAAAAGTACCTCAACGAGTTGACCTAAAAACTGCACCGAGTGAATAAAAAGTCTGTCGACATTCGAGTTGCCATAAGGCTTTTGAGCAAAAAAGGAACTATTTCAGGCAGATTTTTAGCTGTGGGTTACTTGGGCTCATTTCGGCAGCTTCTAAACTGGAGTACTTTATACGAATAAGAAAGATGCTTAATGTTTTTTTTTATTATGCGACTTCATTAAGAACCGCAAATTAGCGTTTGAACAAAGTTCTATAGAGCTAACAAAAGTAAACGAAATAACTTGGTTGTTTTCTATTGTAAGAGTGAGGCACTGGGTTATTAGAAGGCTGTTTAATAAGATATTCTTTAGTAGAAAAAACTTTTCAAGTTACAAGGTCATACCCGTGTTTAACTAAGAACTTTACATGTAATTTACTTAATAATTTCTAATCCAGCTACCTGAATGCCATTTATATAACGTATATGAGGGATATTATCCGTTCTAGATTGAAGAAACGAGTTTTTTACATTACAATACAAGTATATTAAAGAACTAGTAGACCTGGTCAAGCTTCGCTTGCAACCTACCCTATTCCTACCCTACCCCTACCCGTACCTTACCCAAACACTACCCGTATCCTACCCCTACCCTTAAATAGCCTTAGCTTTCTATCCTGAGAATTGCGCAATGCTACATACAAACTTCCGACCCCCCCCCCTCCCATTTTAGGGAAGTGAAAAATTAGAGAGAAATAAAAAGTAGCCTATGTCACTCTCCATCATTTCAACTACGGACGGACAAACAAACAGACACACACACTTTCACATACTAGAATTTCAAAAGTACTTTTAAAGAAACTTCAGTTGAAATCGTAGACAGAGAAAGTTGAAATAAACGAATGCTATTAGATTTATTAAAAAATCCTTTTTGACTTGCCGCCGACACGAACAACAATGGTTTTTATTGAAACTACAATTAGATAAACAGTACAGTTAAAACTGAAGGTCTGTAGCAATAAGCTAGCATGTATATTAATTAAATTATTATCAGCTAACGGACGACCGCAACTTCATCCACGTGGAAAAAATTAAATCTATTTCCATTTAAAATTTCAGCCAGATCGATTCAGTAGTTGCGGCGTTAAAGAGTAACAAACATTCAAACAAACTTTCGCGTTTATAATATAATATACATAATAAATACCCAAGCGAGTCGCGGGGATTCGCTGGATGCAGGTGGCTCAGCATCGTGATGTTTGGAAGTCCCTACACAAGGCCTATGTCCTGCAGTGGACGTCCATCGGCTGATATGATGATGATGATGATGAATAAATACCCAATCGATCAAACGATGCTAAATAATCTCACGAATATAAGGGTAAGGTCACGCCCGGTATCGGGAACTTTATATTGGATTTCCCAAAAATAGCTAAAGAGCAATTATACTTCCTACTGTATTGTTTCCGGGCAATTTGACTTTCCGCGTCATTACCAATACGTTTCGTAATAGAAGCTACTGGGCAATAAAATTTCTTCCCCAGTTGGTACTTGCGTAGTATTTTGCGCGTAAGAGATTATTCGTAAAGTTAACTTAACCATACTTTGTTTACTAGTCAAAAGTTATAATATTAGTAGGATTGTATTTTTTTTTAAATTATGAGTAAAAAAAATTAAACAATTAAAGTTAAAGTAAATTTTAACTATATTAATAATAAATACGACTAATCGTTTCTTTATCAAATTTCTACGAAGAAAGACTGTCCACTTTCTCAACCAATTAGCTATAAATTAATTATTATTTATTTAGATGTGTGTATGGACAATGGACATACGAAGATAGCTTATAGGAAAACGTTTAATAGTCTCAATCAAGATAATTAATAAACTTTTGACTAATAAGAATTTCCGGAAAAAAAAACTATTAGAGTCTGGCTAATGATAGTAGAGACAAAATCGCCCGCCAAATCTAAAAAATAATTTAAACAAATTAAAAAAGCATGCGTTTAAATATTTTTTTGTTTGTCAATACATAACTAGCTATACTTAAGTATTAAACTTAGTTAATTGAATATTTGCACTATCATTTACAGAATTTACTCCGCCTTTTTTTTTAATTTTTTCATTTAAGTCTTTACTTTCATTAGCCAAATTCTAGACACTAAATAAAATAGACCACCAATTTCATTTTTTTTTGTATTATATAGTATATTCAAATAGTAGTTGTAAATGTTTCTTTTTCTTGTTACTGTTAAATGTATTTTTTTTCTTATGTAAACTGATTTAGTGTAATCTTTAATTTATTTTAATATATACGGAAATGTGCATGCCGTGTCTACCTTCATTTGATTGTGCAGAGCCTTGTGTTTGTGTTTTTTTTTAGATTGTAGTTGTGTAAATGCTGCAACAGTCACTGGTGGACCAAATAAATAAAAAAATGAATGAATGAATGAATGAACGAATGAACGAATGAACGAATGAACGAATGAATGAATGAACGAATGAATGAATGAATGAATTATTGAATGAATGAATGAATTAATGAATGGATGAATGAATCAATCAATGAATAAATAAATAAATAAATTTTAGAGTACAATTTATTCAAGTCCTAGCGAAGGAACTCCAAACTATTTGTAAGAATTAAGTGTAGATTGAGTGAACTTTCACATTTTCATCTGGACGTTGAACGATGGTTGCGGGGAAGTGCGAGAAAAATGACGGCGTCTTTATATTCTTATGCTAATGCCTTACTGTAAGCTTTTAGCGCTAATATGAACGACAGCTGTATACGATTGGATATAAGAATACTAGAATAGAAGAAGTATTCCATATTCAATTGAATATTTCCGGATTTTTTGTAAAAATATCTAATTTTTACTCTTGTACCACATTATGGTAATGTTTCGAACACTGAATATACTAATGTTATAAAGCTGAAGAGTGTGTTTGTTTGATTGAACGCGCTAATCTCAGGAACTACTGGTCCGATTTGAAAATATCCAGGTCCAGCTGGTGGGAGGCTTTGGCCGTGGCTAGTTACCACCCTACCGACAAAGACGTACCGTACCACCAAGCGATTAAGCGATCCGCTACGATGTCGTGTAGAAACCGAATGGGGTGTGGACTTTCATCCTCCTCCTATCAAGTTAGTCCGCTTCCATCTTAGCATTGCAACGTCACTTACCATCAGCTTAGATTGTAATCAAGGGCTAACTTGTAAAGAATAAAAAAAAGCTTTCTATATTATAAAAGCAATTCCGTAACAGAAGTTTGAGTAGAATGATTTTCGATAGGTACATACTCGCAAATATTTTAGTTCACTGAAATCAATGCTAATTATGAAATATTATTTATTGATTAAAAAATGCTTGACTTAAATAGTTTTTCAGTCAAAATCATCATTAACGGCCGATGGACGTCCACTGCTGGACATAAGCATCTTGCATGGACTTCCAAACAAAACGGTCTCGAGCCGCGAGTATCCAGCGGCTCCCTGCAACCCGCTTGATATCCTCGGTCCACTTAGTGGGGGGTCGACCAACACTGCGCTTTCCGGTGCGAGGTCGCCATTCCAGCACCTTGGGACCCCAACTTCCATCGGCTCTTCGAACTGATTCTAAATAGTAAATAGTAGTAATAAATTCTAAACTACGTGTACGCTACTGATCTGACTTTAGATTTTAATCATTATGTTGATGTGTATTAAATTTTCATGTCAAAACAAGCTTTAAGCTATTTATAAGGATCAAATGTGGCTCTGTAAATCACATTTTCGCCAGGACGTTGATGAATGACTGAATAGGAAGCGCGAGAAAAATGACTCGATCAAACATTGACACGCTAATGCCTACAAGCTGTAACGCTTTGTTATAAGCCCTCATTCGCACGAGAGTTTTTTTAACGGTCGTTAAAAAAGCGTTCAAATACAGCAAATACATTCCCAAGTATATGTTCACATATTTATTCGTTATTCAAACACATGGAATAATATTTAAACCTCTGAAGGTAAAGAAATTTAGTTACTAGGTTTAAATATTAATCCATGTTTATAAATAGGCACAGTCGCAAGAGAATAAGTTGATCCTAAAATTTTGAATTGTATAATCGCAATTAAAATCTAATATAAAAAATTCTCAAAGTCAAAGTGTCGTTCCCTTACTCTTTCGAAACGGCTTGACCGATTCTTATGAATATTTTGTTCATATTCAGTAAGTCTGAGAATCGGCTACTATCTATTTTTCAAACCCGTAAGTGATAAGATTTATCCACCCTAACATATTTTTCTATATTCCCATACAAATGATTATACCTACTTAAAGGCAAATTGAACTTTAATACCATGCCATACATTTCAAGTGTTAGTAGAAAAGTTGCGGGAAGGCAAAATAATTCATTGACGTTAGTGTAGGGGTAGGGGTAAGGTAGGTGTAAAGTAAGGTTAGGGTTTGGTAGGGGTACGGTAGGTATACGGTGGGATTAGAATAGGATAGGGGTAGGGAATGAGTCAAAGCGAAGCTTGACCGGGTCCGCTAGTAATAGCAATAAACAACATAAATAAGTAATTCCCTATTCCTAATTAATTTCCGCAAAATGACACATTTCTATTCCACAAAAGAAGTTATTGTAAACAACTATGAATTAACCCACTTGGCACCAATTAGTCCTCAGTAAACACAACCATTCTGTACCGAAATAAATAAACAACATTGTCTGGTATAACCAGTCACCGGAGTCCAATTATTAACTTAAATTATTATTTGCCTACGAGAGATAAGTAGATATAATGTCCTCCCCGGACGAATACTTACCAGTTACTAGTACTGTGAAGACCAGTGGTGTGTGTAAGGTTTTAACAAGGGTAGGCATTATATGTATCTACTAATTCTAAATAGAAAATTGATTTTCTATGGTCCATAATAAGACCTCAGGGTAGGCAATGCATTATTGCATCTAAGAAGTGCATGCTACTGACGTCACCTAAAATGTTTGAGTTTATTAGAAGTGCCTTGCCTTATCAGCCGATAGACGTCCACTGCTGGACATAGGAAACTTGCATGGACCTCCAAGCACATCGGTCTTGAGACGCCAGCATCCAGCGGCTCTCTGCAACCCGTTTGAAATCCTCGGCCCACCTAGGGGGTCGACCAACACTGCGCTTTCCGGTGCGGCCATCTAGCACCTTGGGACCCCAACGTCCATCGGCTCTTCGAACTATGTGGCCTGCCCATTACCACTTCAGCTTCGCGACTCGTTGAGCTATGTCTGTGACTTTGGTTCATCTGCGGATCTCCTCATTTCTTTGCATGATCGATAACATTAAACTCTAATTTAAAAGAATAGCACCACCAGCAACAAAAATACCTCCTCTAAATGAGTACAAAAACAATTTTTGGGTGGACTTTTCAAGCAGTCGCATAGCAATGTCAACCCTAAACGGATTATTTTGATCCTTCCAAGGATATATTTGCTCTGAATTTGGGGTGTTGTTGGAAACAGCTTTAACATTGAACTTTAAGCGAATGTATTTAGATTTAATTTTCTTTAACTATAACAAAAGTGCAAAAACACAAATGTGGACAGTTTTTAAAAGAAGTTTTCTATATGATTATATCTCCATACTTGAACTTATAATTGTTGGTTATTACCAGTAATTACCGACAATTATTACACTTACTGACGAATAATAATAAGGGTATACCGTCTACGAGTACTTTCATAATCAGGTTCCAGATTTACCTGAAACAAAAATGAAAATGAACTGTTAAAAACAACAAGCCAATTATAAAAATATATACTTACAATAATTTTTAATAACAACACCTCCTCAAAAAGAACATTCAGATTAATTCGTGCTTAAAAAACAAGAAATAATTAAAATGGAGGTAATTCTATTTTTTTTGGCAGTGTAATATTGTCAAGGTCTATGATAATTGCATAGTAATAATATTAAAAACCAATTGAATATAGTGACATGCGGTACGGACGGCTTCAATGTGCTCGTGGCGTTCGAGCCGTCCACATTTCTTGTTGTGTAATTTTTTACGGGTTACTTGGGATAGGCGGGGAGAGTGACTTGAGTGGAAAAGGGGAGTGTTTGTTAACAGTCAAAAGATCCTTTAACCCTACACACAACGTTCACAAGTGCGTGACTTCACTCAATCTCTGCCATTCTAGGGTCTTATTTTGGTTACAGTTTGATTTGTTAATTAAGTTGTCCAGGCAAATGTTGTGAATAACCTTTTTTCGACATTAGTTTTCTTATTTTTGTAATCACTTCTAAGTCTGCTAAAAAATTATGTTTCCTAGCACTCGAAAGTCGTTGTTATTTTGATAATTTGTATTTTTCATCGCATAAATAGCAAGTTAATAAACATGCGGGTCTCTTGATGTTAATGATTACTTACGGAACATAGATAAAGCATTTAAGCTAGTTCATAGCTGTGTGATTACTGCAGCCCCTCGTCATTTGCAGCGGACGAAGGCACTACTGATGCGTTGCCGGCCTTTGAGGGATTTGTTCATCTGCCCCTCAAATATCCGCATATTATAACTTTGTGAATACACCGCAAAATTTGTTCCACGGTTTGTTTGAAAACTGTAAAGGGAAATGCCCAACCCCGGCCTTCCTTTACCAACCGGCAATACCCAAAAATATTTTATATTTTTCCGTGGCGCTGTGGTATGCGCGGTGGATTTACAAGACGGAGGTCCTGTGTTCGATCCCCGGCTGGGCTGATTGAGATTTTCTTAAGTGGTCCAGGTCTGGCTGGTGGGAGGATTCGGCCGTGGCTAGTTACTACCCTACCGATAAAGACGTACCGCCAAGCGATTTAGCGTTCCGGTATGAAGTCGTGTAGAAACCGATAAGGGGTATGGATTTTCATACTCCTCCTAACAAGTTAGCCCGCTTTCATCTTAGATTGCATCATCACTTACCATCAGGTGAGATTGCAGTCAAGGGCTAACTTGTAAAAAACAACCTACCAAACACAACCAAAAAAACACAGAACAAACATCATTCGTTCCAGATGTCAAACATTGTGTGGTTTTATGTAACACATATGTATGTATTTTGTGCAATATTGATATTTCGTTCACAATGCTAAGAATGGACCGTTATAATATTCCTTTGACAATATACGTAATAATTCAAATTTCCACGCCATAATGCTTATTAATAATATAATTATGTAGATAGTTGTCTCACTAAGACAAATCACAACGCTTTGACTAATCCACAAAGTGTTATGCTTCAGTAACATTAATTAAATTCCCACAAACAAACGGTACAGTGTTATCAAATAATAATATATATAACCCAGTCTCCCACGGCATCAATTTCATCGCCCCAAACTTTAGTATACCAGCTAATAGGTAATTGTGGAAGCGTGTGGTTACAGTGAGTTATTATTACACAAATGTTTAATATATTTTGCAAATTTATAGACCTATCAAAGTGAGAAATACAGGTATATTTTTTTTTAATTCAATTAAGCCAATGGAATTTCAGCTCGCCAACCCAGTTTTAGGCTTTATTTTCCTTTAGTAGCCGTTGAAATAGGCTGATAAAAATTAGATTTTTAAGAGTTTAGTCTATCTTTTTGTACTATCATTCAAAAGGCAGATTCGCAGAAAAAATAACTCAACTGTTTAATTTTAACTTGTACACCGAGAAAACTATAACTATCCGTTAGAGATGTAAGAAAATTAAACTAAGTAAGAGAAAGTTATTCTGTGCGAATAGACGCGTAAATACCGATGGGACATTCACCATGAGAGATTACGTTAAACACGGATATCATTACCACCATAAGCCCGCCAATCCACATTGGATCAGCGCGCTGGGTCTTACCTCCATATCCTCTCTTCTACAAAGACCTGGCCCTGTAATACGTCGTTAAAATAGCCTAATAACGAATGATTACATTTGAGTTTCTTCTAGCTACGCGACTGTAACCATAGCTAGTAAAAATAGATATAAACCAAGCTATAGGTACGCCAGTGATTTGCCAATTTGTTATTCTAAATAGCTATCCGATAGTTTAATGCACACGGATTCAGCTATATATCCTTCACCGCTCTAACACCAGCTGTCTAGATAATTCAGGCAGGCAGCGTCTATTCCAAAGATTAACCAGTTAACGTTTATCTAAGCTATTTGTAAAGTAGGTTAAAACTTGCTACAGTGTTTTCCAAACATTTTTAAAAATGAAATTTTATGACACAGATAGTAGGTTTTTTGTTTATTTGTTTGTAGGGAATACATTCGAAACTACTGCAACGATTTTAAGAATTCTTTCAACAATAGAACGCTACATTATCAGTAAATATCTGTACCTACTAATATTATAAACGTGAAAGTAAGTCTGTCTGTCTGTTACATTTTCACGGCCATACCGCTTAACCGATTTGAATGAAATTTGGTATAGAGATGAATTGGACTTTTAAGCAGAACACAGGACACTTTTTATCCTGGAAAAGTCCAAGGTTCCCGCGGGATTAGTAAAAAATACAATTTCACGCGAACGATGTCGGGGGCGTCCACTAGTAGGCTATATTTTATCCCAGATATTTTTAAAAAAATTAAATATCTCGTGTCTCAAACAGTGAGGGAGGAAACAATTTGAGAAAACC
The DNA here is from genome assembly GCF_947172395.1 of Bicyclus anynana. Classification (NCBI taxonomy): domain Eukaryota; kingdom Metazoa; phylum Arthropoda; class Insecta; order Lepidoptera; family Nymphalidae; genus Bicyclus; species Bicyclus anynana. The sequence continues at coordinate 5,394,452 of NC_069103.1, read as the reverse complement.
TACATACCTGAGAATTTACTTAATTCTCAACGTGTATGAAGTCTGCCAATCCGCATTGGGCCAGCATGGTGGACTAAGGCCTAACCCCTCTAATTGTGATAGGAGACTCGTGCTCAAAAGTGAGCCGAAAGATAGGAAACCGCAGTCCGTTTCTTATATGAAAAGACACAGACTATATTGTAAAACGATGAACAAATCTATGATCTATAAAGAAAAATAAATTCCTCGTACGTTAAAGAATTCACTTCACATGAAATCACTGTACAAATAAAAACCATTTTAGTAGTTGTTTATAAGACTCGTGTGAGTGTGCTATACAGCCATCTCTTTCCAAGTATATTGCAATGATAAAGACGGAATGAAACAACGAAAGAAGAACGGTCTCCGCCGCGGTGATATTTCAACCCCCTGATCGCTAGTAGAAGCGTCGAGGGTATAATATTGTTCTACCTCGATGTGGCCATGAGTTTGGCGAGTTTATTCCTTAACAATAATTTTGAATATTATGTTTTGGGTGTCTTTTTTCAAATTTCATTCCAAAAAGATAATAAATCTTTGAGCGCCCTTATAATACTCGATTAGCTTTATATATTTAAGGAAATAAATAATTTACTAAAATAATATAGTACTATACGTTTCTCTAGACCCAAAACTCCTCTTCCATACTGTACAATTAAGTCGTGAAAGTGTAAACTTAACTCACTTTTGCATCTCAAATATCGAATACCATGCTTGTGTTGTAAACTGAAACAATTAACCTTTGGATAATGCTTAATTCAAAACCGCCATTACCCGCCTCTATGTCGAATATAGCTTTTGTTACTCTCATCCCCGTTCTCCTCTTCCATTAAGCGGTATTAAAGAACACAGTCCTGTGATATACCGTTTATTAAACCTTAAAAGCAGAAAACCCCTATTTAATAAAAAAAATCATTTAAAAATATAAAAAATTACCAGAACAGTTCGCATAACGCTCATTTTAAAGCCACCAATAACCGCATACATCTCGACAGTAGCATTTGTTTCTCTCACCCCCATTCTCCTCTTCCATTAAGCGGTATTAAAAGGCCAAGTCCTATGACAGACTGGCTAATAAAAGGCCTTCACGGAATTGGTCACTACTCGAATGCTGTCATTCAACTTGAGTGACTTATATATTTTTATCAATATTTTTTATATTAGTAATATGTTTTATTTCTACTGAGATTTATTGCGAAAAAAATATTGCTAGGACTTTTGATGTATTATGATGAAATTTTGATTTTATTTTGAAAAATTTCGATGAAATATTGGTATATAGTGTGCGCTCGGTGTTGTAGCTCGGTGTTCACATCACATTTTGCGGTGATTTTGTAGGGAAGTAATCAATCTATAGTATAAAAATATCATTGTTATCAACCTATTAAAATAAACATCAAATCAGCTCTGCATGACATTTATTATATAGAATCTTAATTTCGTATAAATATGTCAATTAGTATTTAAAGTCATATGATAGTACCTCAATGACATTAACTGTAGATGAGAATGTCCTCTACATTTTTTGAAAAATAAATTTTAATGCAAAAGTAATAGTTTAGGCGAAAAACGCAATCCAAAAAATTTTGAGTTTCTGAGCCACGATTTATACGATTTTTTCTAGATTTCCTGTACTATAGTCAAAAATAGTAAATTAACCTGCTGGACCCAGTAATGTATGAAAAATTGTAGGTATCCTATAGTTTAGTTTAGTTGTTCTGGCATGATTGAATTACAAAAATCCACTCATCTGTTTATTTCAATTTATATATACTAGTTACATTAGAGGCTTGAGTGAAGAAAAGTAATATTCCCATAGCTCGTTTCTAAACGCTCTGAATAATACATTTGTAGCAGAAAGCAATCTCTACTTGCAGTTAATCGCCGTTCGACGGTTACAGCAAGAAATTCGTACAGTCATAAATCACGCTCCGACTATTGTAAACTAATCTACTTTCCAGTAATTTCTCAAAGCTCCAGCTTAGTTTGCCGTTATAAGTTACATTGCTATTTTATCAAAAGTTGACTGCTTATATAAACTTATAATAAAAGACAGTCGATTTAAACGGATGTCTTCATCATCATTATCAATATCAACCCTTTTGCCTCACTGCTAACTCGAGTCTCCTCTAAGAATGAGAGGGGTTAGGCCAATAGTCCACCACGCTGTCCCAATGCGGATTGGCAGTGTTCACACACGCAGATAATAAAGAAAATTCTCTGGTATGCAGGTTTCCTTACAATGATTTTCCTTCACCGTTTGAGACACGTGATATTTAATTTCTTAAAATGCACACAACTGAAAAGTTGGAGGTGCATGCCCCGGACCAGATTCCAACCCATACCCTTCGGAAACGGAGGCAGAGGTCATATCCACTGGGCTCTCGGCTCGACATTTCTGCGAATATTGTTTTACTAAGCATACGAGTATAATAATGCTTGTCAACTTTAGAGATGTAGACTTTATTTGTTGATTTAAACTAAATTTAAAAAGATTAAGATCAGATAACCGGTCGTAAAACGGACATTTATTGTTTAAAAATTAACTGATTGAAAACTACATTCTCAGCTAATAAGATAGGCTATGCTTTATCTCTACATTCACACAAGAACAACAACTACGCGAGTAAAATCGTAGGGTGCTGCTAGAAGTTTCATAAATTAAAATAATAAGAAACAATCCATAACAAAATGTTAATTAAAATAGTTTCTGAATACCTACTTCCTATATGGCAACTAAAACGCTTCCAAATGGACTGTACCAGTGCATTACGGGAAAATAAATCGTGTTTTTAAATTTGGAACGCCAAGCCACGAATCAGGGTGATTGCCAAGAAAACCTGACCAGTCGGCACTCGCCACCGGTCCGCAAACCCGGACGTCGTCAGTCGTTGGACGTCGGAAACACGCCAACGGACGTCCGTCGCCGGTAACGGCCTATTTGAAACATCTCGTTCCATTTTCAAATTTTCTACTGTTCTTTTCATTTATTGGTAAAGTTCAAAGAGCTTTGAAATATCTGCTTGGTTTCCTATTTCAAACTGTTTATACGCTTCCTTGAATTTAAACAACTATTGGCCTTTCTAATCTTGGAAACTATCATTGTATGTTTAATGTAAGATTTCCTTTTTTATGTATTTCAGCACGCTATTATATTCAAAAATCCAAAATTAATTTATTTCAATTAAGCAGAGTTTACAAGCACTTTTGAAAGGTCAGGATCATGTCATAATTTAATTTAATCTAATGGTGGTAATAATAGTCGAAAACTTAAAATTAAAGTTACGAGGGCTCCAAATGCGCCTTGGTCCGAGAAGAACCCACAACAAACTCAGCCAAGGTTTATCACACTAACATCAAGAATGCGATGATGTTTGATGATGTTTGTTACTTTCTCACTCAATAACTAATAAATGAATTTTTGGCCGAAATTTAGAACGGAGATAGATTATACCTCGCATTATCACATAGGTTACTTTTTATTTTCGAAAAATCTATGGTTCGTGCGGGATTTTTGAATTTCACGCAGACAAAGTTGCGGACGTCTTCTGGTGAAATATAAATTAGCATTTTCTTCTAAATTGACATCATTGATTCGTAGTCATTCTTCATCATTAACAACCCATATTCGACTCACTGTTAAGCACGAGTCTCCTCTCCGTGTAAGAGAGATTAGGCCACCACGCTGGCCTAATGCGGATAGGCAGACTTCACATATATAGAGAATTAAAAAAAAACAGCTGAGCAGTGTTGCATTTTAAATGGGCATTGGAAGTAGACCGTCATTTAACGTCCATTAAAAAAGTCTCGTGCGAATGAGGACTAATTTTTGGAATGACGTCATTATAATCGGTTATGTCATTCCCTTATGTGTAACTTGGCTACAGGCCTAGGTAACAAAATTTCAATACATAGTTGAAAACAACGCTAACTATAGTAGTGTTTTATCGCTAAACTGTGCCATGCTAGCCATGCTTATCCTGTCTAATTACGCGCCACTCAAATTGAGGGCGACATTTCATTCAAATGCTGTTCAAATGTCATCCACGTCATCATCAAGCATAATTAACCAATTATGACTCTGCAACTAACACTAGATGCTTTTACGCCTGACTTTGTCTGTTTTCAATATTTTACATTGATTGAATGTCTGAACCGTGATCGTGAGGAAATCTGCATACCTGAGAATTATCTTAATTATCTACGTGTGTGAAGTTTGCCAATCCACATTTGATCAACGTGTTGGACTAAAACTGGTCCGCTCTCATTCTGAGAGGAGACTCGTACTGAATGTGTGTGTATGGAAAATTGCAAACACCCACGGCCTTCTTTGATGATAAAAACATAAAGATTTAGGAGCGGTTTGAGCCATAAATATGGTTTTAATAAAAACTTCCGTAACAACTGCCAAGGAATTTAAGAAAGAGAACGTTCTGATTATAAATCTAACAAAAACAGTCCGTAGATATTAAAAAATTACACAAGAAAACAAATAAAAAAGGTAAATAAAAAGTAATTCCTTACAAGTCAAAGCATCAATTTTAATTAAAACAAACAAAAACATCTTAACGTTTTCTAACTTTATAACTAGAGGAGAAGTGAAAATAACTTACAAACTTTCTCCTTATGGAAAATTTGTTGCGGACGAACCGGGAAATTTGTGCATCCGACTTTGAGCATTAACCACTGGAAAATAAAGATGATAATTGCGTGTCTGTTTGGCATGTTGTTTAGTGATCGAGTGACTTAATTATTATAAAATATACAACAGCCTTATCTTGTTTCGGTATTTTATTGTAATTAACAGAAAAGTAGGTAGCTAAGTAAACATGTTGCCAAATAACTAAAGTATCTCCTTTCTAGTACAATATTTATTTGTACTTACGTAACCTCAGCTTTGCTGTTCGAAGATAGAGTAAGTAAGGTAAGTAAGTCTTTATAATAAAAAGATGTTTCACTGACTTCATTATTAACCGATTTCATAATGTTTCTATTTCTATTTTACTACAATATCTTAGCTAAAAACACGGATTTTTGGATTAGGTAAAGGGATTTATAGCGGTCTTCTACTATCTAAAAATATTTTATTTATTAAACTTTTACATAAACTGTACCCCCAGGTTGCTATGCATTTGACTTGCAATTAATAAGTAGGTACATAATTAATTTAGACAATATTAATTTCTATATTGATTCTAGCTATGGGAATAGAAACCAAGACTGCTGGATTATACAAACATAAATCTGCGAAAATACACCAGAGAGATAGTTAAACATTACAACTGAGGGTCTAGTGGCAGTTTGATACTGATACTATCGCGTTAACGTAAACGCGAATTTCTAAGGAATTGAAAGAACGCCATCTAGTGGCACTACTGCACAACTGTTTCAATTCCATATAAATTCGCGTTTACGTCAACGCGATGAATCAGTATGAAAATATTGAAAACTCCCACTAGGCACACTGATCTTTACAATACAATGAATTATTAAACTTTTTATGATATACTCGTATGCCTAGTATTACGTAGTACAGTTCGTGCGCTTTAGCATGGTGCGGCTGACAGTTGCCTGCAAGACGTTCAAAATACGTACTACTATCGTGAATCGCGGCAAATTTCAAGAGTGAAAAAAACTGTCACCCGCACTATGATACAGCGCACGAACTGTATGTTTGTTCGTAAAACCAAAGGAGGGTTCATTTACTAATAACATGTAAAGATATAATTAATACGTTCAGAATAATAAAGAAATAATATTATACGTTATAAAAACATGGCCGAAAATATCTTGCTTACGAATGAATTGCCTTTTTATCTTTCTGTGCGTGCGTCCCATTCATCAGCCTCGCAACACATGTCGAGCCGTTCGCTATACGACCTTCTTAATTAATTACTTTTGGGATTCGCTGCCAAAAAGGTTAAAACGAAATGCGCATTGTTGAGAGTTGGTGATAAAGGTTGTTGGGGGTATTGGAATACAAATGAAGCTGTTATGTCAACGTATAAAACCTCTTCCGTCTCAATGTATTGAGAATTTCTACAATAATTGCCATATTTTTATTAACAGCGTAAAATCAATTTGACGGCCTCCGTGGCGCAGGAGTTACAAAACGGAGGTCCTGGGTTCGATCCCCGGCTGGGCCGATTGAGATTTTCTTAATTGGTCCAGGTCTGGCTGGTGGGAGGCTTCGGCCGTGACTAGTTACCACCCTACCGGCAAAGACGTACCGCCAAGCGATTTAGCATTCCGGTACGATGCCGTGTAGAAACCGTGTGGATTTTCATCCTCCTCCTTACAAGTTAGCCCGCTTCCATCTAAGACTACATCATCACTTACCTTCAGGTGAGATTGTAGTCAAGGGCTAACTTGTAAACAATAAAAAAAATAAAAAAATCAGAGGCCATAGTATTATATAGCGAGAGCAATTTGATGTTATATCTTTTTTGTTACGCTATCCGCATACATTAAATGTACACTGTACACTATCACAGACTATCAAAATATACAGCGCAAGAAAAATAAAAAAAACACAAACTCAAATATCCTTTAAGATTGGAAAAGCATAATACTGACTCGGCTGCAGTATTTGTGTTTTAAAAAATGTATGAGAATGACTTTTATTATCGACAGATCACGTGATCAAGCTATTAATCGAATAATTGTATAATTCATTTTATAAATGTAACCCATGTTTAGAGAATTATTTTATTATTGTAAATATAACGTACGTCAAGGTTACGGAATTAGCCTGCTGGAAGTTTTTTGTAGATTTTGATTACCATGAACACTTGCCGTATCGTATGCCGTCGAACCTACGTCCTCCGGAATCGGAGGCAGAGGTCATATCCACTGGGCTATCGCTTGGGGTATATACTCGTAAGTAATCCATTTTTCCAGCATTTACATTTTTATCCGGAGTTTATATTATCACAGATGTTCGTAGACACATCGCAATTGTTAGTTTTCAACTAAGACACAAGGAGTAGTCATTTCACAGTCTTGTATGGCACGTCTTTGTTTTGCGTAGTACGAAGCTTTATGTACCCAGCCATTGTTCCGCCACAGTTGGTTATCTCTGAAATGCTTTCATGGAAATGTTCACTTGTACTTAATAATCACTTGCTTGCACTAATTACACTTAGCAGTTAATAGCTATGTCGTGGTAATGTTTATATTTTATTTTTGTGTGTGTAATGTTTTTCTATGTGTCTGCTATGAGTGTTTATATTCTGTTAATTTAAAAATTACCTATTTTCTCTTTTTAATTTTGTAAAAGTAAGAGATCTAGCTCCGGGTTTTATTTTGTGTTTATTAGATCATTGTTAAAGTTAAGCCCATTTTATTAGTTGCCCATAATAAACACCTAATATTCCAAAATTATTTTAAATTAAAAAAAAGTCATAAACTTGGCCAAAACTAACTAGTCTCTGATACCTACGTTATTGTCTAAGTCCTAGGGTTGTTGGACTAAATGGACCAAGGATATCAAGCGGGTTGCAGGGAGCCGCTGGATGCTGGCGGCTCCAGATAGTTGTGCTTGGAGGTCCATGCAAGAGGCCTATATCATGTCATCTTAGACTGTATCTACATTTACCATCAGTTTAGATCATCGTCAAACGCGAGTCTATTTGCAAATATTAAAATATATATTACTATTACTTTATTACCAGTTGAACAATAAAACGCCCTCAGTATATTTTTTCTAACTTTGTATAAATTTCTACATAACATTATTCTTCTCTTATAAATAACATTAATTAGGTTGATGTTAAGTAAAACATAAAGTAATTATAATTATACATTATAAAATTTACAAAGCTGGGTAGCCCACTGGAGTAATGTACAGCAGAAACAATATACGAATACATTGTGGGTACGCTGCATACCCATTCAATGCATCTACTATTAGTAGTAGGTGCATTGAATGCATTTAATGTAGTAGAAGTATTAGTTTGTTACTAGTAGTTGAACAATATATCGCCCTTAGTATATTTTTTCTAACTTTTTATAAACTTCTACATAACGTTATTCTCCTCTCTTAAAATAAATAACATTAATAATATATTTTTCTCTCTTAGAATAAATTGTTAATTAGGCTGACGTTGAGTAAAACATAAAGTAATTATAATTATAACATATACAATATACAAAGCTGGGTAGCCCACTGCGGTAATGTACTGCAGAAACAATATACGAATACATTGTGGGTACGCTGCATACCCATTCAATGCATCTGTCAATACAAAGCCAACGCGCTCGCGTATTGAAATGTGGTCTATTTGTTGATGCAAAGGCTGAAGACATTTTGTATTATTTGTGGATGCAAAGAGCTTTGAATAACGGAACCAAATGTATCAAATGCGCCGACGTTCAGTGTTTGCGCTCCTAATTTGTAATTGGATTTCCTAGATATTCATTCGTATAGAATGAGTTATTATAAGTTTTCAAAGTGTTTTCCCTAGGGCTGAAATGAAAACCGCACCTTTATTGTTACCTGTACTTTTGTTTGGCCGACTGTTAGAACCGCTATCGATTTTTTTGGGATATTGTATATTTAATTCTATGCCTACCAGGCGTACACTTCATAGATGCAAAGAAGCACTGCCTAAGGATAATTAATACAATAACCTATGTTGGACCACAGAATACATAGTTGGACAAGGAATTCTCCAATATTTCCTTATACTGCATACGCTACTTAATAATCTTGGGCACGCCACTGATGCCTACTGGCTAACTTTCAGATTTTATAAAATGAAAATCATCTATAACACTTTATTACTACTTCAGTAAACACCATACGAGTACTTTTAAAATATGTGTACTAATTGAACACTACCTATTTCTGTAAGACAATAAATAAAGCATGTTGCCCGCTCATTTTCCAAAGTTCGCGCCGTCAACAGAGAGATATAAATATTTCAGTTTCACTGAAATTGTTTCTTGGTAGGCTGGCCTATTCTAATTTTATCTTTGTTAACAACATAAAATCAAATCAACAGAGAAAAATTATTTAGCTACTGTATATACACGAAGGGGGCAGCGGATGACATATTTTGTTATATAGAATCTCAATTTCATAACAATTTTGCCATTTTTAAAACATGACTTTCTCCTATATTGTTTTTTTTTTTGTATTGTAATTTTGTTTCTTTTCAGTAGCATTTGTAATATAATTATTGTTCCATTGACACTAGTTTCTTAAATATTTTGAACGCCTTTAACGGCAAAACATGTTCGAATCGAATAATTGTATAATTAATTTTATATGTAATCCATATTTAGAGCAAATAAATAAATTATTTTATTATTATAAATAAAATAAACGTACGTCAAGGTTACAGAATTAGCCTGCTGGTAGTTTTTTCTAGATTTTGATTACCATGAACTTGCCGTATAGTGTCAGTCCTTTGGGGTATATACTCGTAAGTAATCGATTTTTCCAGCATTTATATTTTTATCCGGAGTTTATATTATCACAGATGTTCGTAGACACATCGCAATTGTTAGTTTTCAACTAAGACACAAGGAGTAGTCATTTCACAGTCTTGTATGGCACGTCTTTGTTTTGCGCGTAGTACGAAGCTTTATGTACCCAGCCATTGTTCCGCCACAGTTGGTTATCTCTGAAATGCTTTCATGGAAATGTTCACTTGTACTTAATAATCACTTGCTTGCACTAATTACACTTAGCAGTTAATAGCTATGTCGTGGTAATGTTTATTTTTTTGTTTTTGTATGTGTAATGTTTTTCTATGTGTCTGCTAATCTGTTAATTTAAAAATTACCTATTTTCTCTTTTTAATTTTGTAAAAGTAAGAGATCTAGCTCCGGGTTTTATTTTGTGTTTATTAGATCATTGTTAAATTTAAGTCCATTTTATTGGTTTTATTGGTTGCCCAAAATAAACACCTAATATTGCAAAATTATTTTAAATTAAAAAAAAGTCATAAACTTAGCCAAAACTAATATTACGAGTACTTGTTTCTGATACCCACGTTATTGTCTAAGTCCTAGGGTTGTTGGACTAAATGGACCAAGGATATCAAGCGGGTTGCAGGGAGCCGCTGGATGCTGGCGGCTCCAGATAGTTGTGCTTGGAGGTCCATACAAGAGGCCTATGTCATGTACATCTTAGACTGTATCTACATTTACCATCAGTTTAGATCATCGTCAAACGCGAGTCTATTTGCAAATATTAAAATATATATTCTCTCTTAGAATTAACATTAATTAGGTTGACGTTGAGTAAAACATGAAGTAATTATAATTATAACATATACAATATACAAAGCTGGGTAGCCCACTGCGGTAATGTACAGCAGAGACAATATACGAATACATTGTGGGTACGCTGCATACCCATTCAATGCATCTGTCAATACAAAGCCAACGCGCTCGCGTATTGAAATATAATCTATTTATTGATACTAAACGTTTTGCGTTACGTCTTTGATCCCATCCCAGCAGCCAGATCTGGAGCAATCAAGAAAACCTCAGTCGGCCCAGCCATGGATCGAACCTAGAGCCTCCGTCTTGTAAATCCACCTCGCACACCACTGCGCCACAGAGGCCGTCAAATCTGCACTGTTAATTATAAAATTTGCATTTTACATTTGTTCACTCTGAACCCTTACGTATTACGTGAAGTATTATGAGTAATAAAATAGTAGGTATTAGTTTGTTACTAGTAGTTGAACAATATGTCGCCCTCAGTATATTTTTTCTAACTTTGTATAAACTTCTGCATAATATAATTCTTCTCTCTTAGAATAAATAACATTAATTAGTTTGATATTGAGTAAAACATAAAGTTATTATAATTATAACATATACAACGCTGGGTAGCCCACTGGAGTAATGTACTGCAGAACCAATATACGAATACATTGTAGGCACGCTGCGTACCCATTTAATGCATCTACTATTAGTAGTAGATGCATTGAATGCATTTAATGTAGTAGAGGTATTAGTTTGTTACTAGTAGTTGAACAATATATCGCCCTCAGTATATTTTTTCTAACTTTTTATAAACTTTTACATAACGTTATTCTCCTCTCTTTAAATAAATAACATTAATAATATATTCTTCTCTCTTAGAATTAACATTAATTAGGTTGACGTTGAGTAAAACATGAAGTAATTATAATTATAACATATACAATATACAAAGCTGGGTAGCCCACTGCGGTAATGTACTGCAGAAACAATATACGAATACATTGTGGGTACGCTGCATACCCATTCAATGCATCTGTCAATACAAAGCCAACGCGCTCGCGTATTGAAATGTGGTCTATTTGTTGATGCTAAACGTTTTGCGGTACGTCTTTGATCCCATCCCAGCAGCCAGATCTGGAGCAATCAAGAAAACCTCAGTCGGCCCAGCCATGGATCGAACCTAGAGCCTCCGTCTTGTAAATACACCTCGCACACCACTGCGCCACAGAGGCCGTCAAATCTGCACTGTTAATTATAAAATTTGCATTTTACATTCACTCTTTACAGAAGTATTATGAGTAATAAAATAGTAGGTATTAGTTTGTTACTAGTAGTTGAACAATAAATCGCCCTCAGTATATTTTTTCTAACTATTTATAAACTTCTACATAACATTATTCTTCTCTTTTAAAATAATTAACATTAATTGGGTTGACGTTGAGTAAAACATGAAGTAATTATAATTATAACATATACAATATACAAAGCTGGGTAGCCCACTGCGGTAATGTACAGCAGAGACAATATACGAATACATTGTGGGTACGCTGCATACCCATTCAATGCATCTGTCAATACAAAGCCAACGCGCTCGCGTATTGAAATATGGTCTATTTGTTGATGCTAAACGTTTTGCGGTACGTCTTTGATCCCATCCCAGCAGTCAGATCTGGAGCAATCAAGAAAACCTCAGTCGGCCCAGTCGTGGATCGAACCTAGAGCCTCCGTCTTGTAAATACACCTCGCATACCACTGCGCCACTGAGGCCGTCAAATCTGCACTGTTAATTATAAAATTTGCATTTTACGTTCACTCTTTACAGAACTATTATGAGTAATAAAATAGTAGGTATTAGTTTGTTACTAGTAGTTGAACAATAAATCGCCCTCAGTATATTTTTTCTAACTATTTATAAACTTCTACATAACATTATTCTTCTCTTTTAAAATAATTAACATTAATTAGGCTGACGTTGAGTAAAACATAAAGTAATTATAATTATAACATATACAATATACAAAGCTGGGTAGCCCACTGCGGTAATGTACAGCAGAGACAATATACGAATACATTGTGGGTACGCTGCATACCCATTCAATGCATCTGTCAATACAAAGCCAACGCGCTCGCGTATTGAAATGTGGTCTATTTGTTGATGCAAAGGCTGAAGACATTTTGTATTATTTGTGGATGCAAAGAGCTTTGAATAACGGAACCAAATGTATCAAATGCGCCGACGTTCAGTGTTTGCGCTCCTAATTTGTAATTGGATTTCCTAGATATTCATTCGTATAAAATGAGTTTTCAAAGTGTTTTTCCCTAGGGCTAGAATAAAAACCGCACTTTTATAGTTACTTTTGTTTGGCCGTCGGACTGTTAGAACCGCTATCGAAATTTATTTTCTAATTACTTTTTGGGTATTTTTTTGGGATATTGTATATTTAATATTGATCAAGTATAGCGCTGATACTATCAGATGTAAACTAAGATAAACTAACATATAGCAAGGAGTCAGCCACCTGCGGATCTCGGACTTGTAACCGATTCCAGTAGAGTTAAGACGTATTTTACGGTAAACCAATACTCCCTATTTTTACACGATTACAACTGAACTGTTCAACTAGCAAACTACAGTGGGGGCAGGGTACCCCTGTACCTTCAACTGTACCGGCTATGCGCCATTTTCACGGCTACCGACGCGATGCTATTGGACGAAATTCACGTGATCAACCTTTTACAGTCTTATTTATTTAAACAGTAAATAATGAAATCCCAATTACATGAAAACCTGATTCTAATATTATCACAATAATTAACGTAGATTTTGCTAACCGATCAAATAACTCACTCGCCGACAAATACAATATTTAAAATTTTAATTAGTTAAATATACTTCATTATATATATACAAGCCGTGATAGCCCAGTGGATATGACCTCTGCCTCCGATTCCGGAGGGTGTGGGTTCGAATCCGGTCCGGGGCATGCAACTCCAACTTTTCAGTTGTGTGCATTTTAAGAAATTAAATATCACGTGTCCCAATCGGTGAAGGAAAACATCGTGAGGAAACCTGCATACCAGAGAATTATCTTAATTCTCTGCGTGTGTGAAGTCTGCCAATCCGCATTGGGCCAGCGTGGTGGACTATTGGCCTAACCCCTCTCATTCTGAGAGGAGACTCGAGCTCAGCAGTGAGCCGAATATGGGTTGATGACGACGATATATATACAACATACAATATACTACATTATTCATTATTTGTAACCTGAGGGCTTTATAATGCATGGAAAAACCTCGTATTAATAAAGGTATTAATTAAATAAATAATTCATTTTTACTACAGTACTAGCATTAATATAATTCGCTAATCTTTGTTTTGCTAACTCCATTCTACAGAGGAGCTACGCTGTAGAGAGGAAGCTCTAATGAGGATTTAATGCATATTTCATTTAAAATATTCCACAAATTAACATAAATAATAAAAAATGTTTATTCTAGCTCTATATTTATTATGAACACTGATAATAATATGGCCTTGGTAAAAGCGAAATGTATAAAACATTTCTTTCCATTCAACTACATTTTCGAGCTTGAATGCGATCGCACTTCATGTTAAGTGATGATGCAACCGTTCAGTGATAATTTAAAAGAAAAGTAGGAGTAGTTTCTTTAATCCATACTTTGATTTATTTTTGCGTGGCATGTTTGTCTGTCTGTTATCTATATCGAGGTTTCTTAAAGTGGGGTACGCGTACCCCTAGGGGTTCGCTACTCGACGGCAGGGGGTTCGCGACAAGATTCACGTAACGGTGGCTTGATAACTGATTCTAAGTCTAAGGTTAAAATTGTCCAAAATTACACCTAACATTGAATCCATTTGCGACAAGAAACAAGCACACCCATAACAGTAATATTACAAAGACTATACGTGCTACCTTTTATTCAAATAAAAACCTTATTTTCTTCAACAGTCAAATTATTTTTTTCTTTGGGGGGGAGGTTTCCATTAGTTAGTAAGGGGTTCGCTGTCACCTGGAAATTTTAACAGATTTCCTTTAAATATTTATTTATTTCGTCTATATAAGTTCAGCTATATCGTATAGAACAGACAGAGAAACAGACCAGTAGGCTAATTCACTAACTTTGATGTACATTAGTTGACATATACCAAATTGAGATTCTATGTCATCCGGTGCTTACTGACAAACCTTCGTGGATATCTTACACCAGGTAGATGACATTTCTCAGTTGATTTATTGTTAATTTTAATAGGTTTAAGACCTAAGGAATGAATAGGCCAACAGCTGTTCTCCCTTCATAATATCACTACGTAAAATCGATATAGATTACTATCACATACTCAACTGTGTCATCAAAGAAGTAGGTAAGAAAACGAAACAATTTTTAAAAATCGGTCCTTAAACGACGGAGTTATCGCTGGACATACATAAAAAAGACATACATACAGCCGAACGTAGGATCTCCTCCTTTTTGGAAGTTGGTCAATAAAATACTCGTATATTTTCTTAAACAAAATCCTATGGAAACAAAAACAGACATAAATTCATTTACTTTTTCAGAGACGCATTGAATCTATCGATACGAAAGAAAATAAAGAACTTTAAAACTGAATACTTTACAACAGACGGGATTTTGTTCCGGTCAATACTTTTTCAGACTCTTGTCGGACAAATTGTACGATTTGTTCCATTTTGTTATAGACCAAAAGCTTAACGTAGCCAGACCTACCTCATTTCAGGAAGGCTGAAATTTTGTAAGCCTATGGTCCTACTATTGGTAAGTACGGTAGTCAATTTTGGACTGTCTTTATTTTGGAAGGTAGTTAGGTTTCAAGGCTCCAAGTTACCAAACCTTTAGCTTTGTGGCAACCTTTCGCTAAAGACCTTGGGTGCGCTTTAAGAAATCTTTTTTTTTTTTTAAATTAATTTATTTCAAATAGGTTCAGTTTATAAGAACTTTTGAAACGTCAGTCTGGTCACCGCAGTTCACATTATTTGTTTCATTATTGTAAGCTTATTTAACTACCTTAGTTATCATTAGTATAGGAGTAGTATAGTACTATAGGAGTATAGGCTGATAAAATTTTCAGCTTTCCTAAAATGTGGTAAATCTGGCTACCGCAGGCCATGCTATTTGTTCCATTTTTGTAAGCTCGGACGATGTACAACTTATTGCGGCACTTGACAGTTCGTAAATTCCTAGTCCTGAAATAAATCTACCAGTGCATCGGACGGATAATTTTGATAAATTGGACGTTTCTAGAAAATTGCAAGGAGTATCCGTTCTTTTTCATTTATAATGTACTCCAATAAATTTTAGGAGGGACTTATTTTCGAGCTGTGTGACGTCGCTGAGTTGTTTGCAGAGACGTATATAGAGGGGGGGGGGGGGGGCAGGTGGGTCGTGCCCACCCTAGGATTCTGGGTTACCTATATGGAATTATATTATAATACTAATAATAGACTCGATGTCAGGGAAATAATCCTAGATACGCCAATGGTTGTATGGATGATAACAAGGAATTTTACCGTAAGTATTTGAGAAAATATCTAAAATGAAATTAGAGCTTTACCTCTGATTCCGGAGGGTGGTTCGAATCCGGTCCGTGGCATGCAGCTCCAACTTTTCAGTTGTGTGCATTTTAAATATCGTAAATTAAATATCGTAGACATCATGAGGAAATCTGCATACCAAATAATGTTCTTAATTCTCTGCGTGTGTGAAGTCTGCCAATCCGCATTGGCCTAACCCCTCTCATTCTGAGAGGAGACTCGAGCTCAGCAGTGAGCCGAATATGGTTTGATAATGATGAATAGTTATGAGTTCCACCGCGCCCGCTGAACTATTTGTCGTAGCCACTCCTAGCAATCATTCCGACTAACAGGGGGAAACGAAAATATTGTTCCTAGAATAAATTAATTAATTAATTACACAAATAAAAAAACCCGACTGCATAAATTATATAAAAACTGAAAAGAAAAAAAACAAGCTCAGTCCAGAAGTGTAGAAAGCAATTAGAAAACAGTCGGGACCTATTATATTGAATAGAATTATTTTCGTCTACATTTTTTAATAGGTACTAACTAACTAACTGCAAAAGTTTGAAGCATTTAGAATGAAATAGCTACTCGTATTTAGCACATACGTGTTGCTATTTTCTTTTACATTGGACTTTAATTCGAACGAAAATTTAAATTGAACGTTGCATCAGAATATCTACTTCAGGTAAATGAAATTCGTAAAAGCTCAAAGGAATAGGTTTCGAGCGCTGTTTTAAACTGTATAGAGAATTCTAATAAATCTAAATTACTCAAACTCGTATGGGATAGTTCAAACATATTGTATGACCAAATGTGTAAAGCTAAGAAAGGCATGGAAATGTATATTTCATTGAAATTCTCTGACTACAAAGTTATTTTTTTTTTTAATTTTATTTAATTTAAAAGTATAAAAATTGTGGTCTGATTGTTTTTAGAAAAAACACGACTGTTATAATCTATATATAAAATATATATCTCGAACAATAAGCAAACCCCGACTTCGTATACCAAGAAATTGATATAAAAACAAAATGTGAATACCCATGTCACTTCCACAACTGAGATGAATCTAATTTAATTTAATAAACATAAACATATATACAAAATTCAACTCAATATTCATTTATTTCTAGTAAGCTTTATTTACAAGCACTCTCAAAAATTCGACGTTACCTATTTATAGAATCTTCGAATTCGAAAGTCTAAGTTCGAAAGGCAGGTATCTTAAAGTCATATCCTCTAAGATATAAGAAGAAATAATACTTTCTGTATAATAAAATAAACGAAACGCTTAATATTTACCCCACTAAGTTTCTTGAAATAAAAATTAGACTTACCAACTGGCTAAAAACAAAAAGTTATGAAGAAACAGAATCACTATTATTAAATCCAATCAAATTGACGTAGACACATATACACGCACACACACGCGCACACACATACACACTCACAGACACTTACACGCGCACACACACAAATTTGTGATGACTGTGAGTAATTGTTAAGAAAAAACACAGAACAGACATCGCTAAAAGCTAATGCTTTTAATTTAGTAATTATAATACCTCTGTCATAGAAGAGCGAGACCTCCTAACATAGGTAATTATATACATACAAGGCCCCTATTTGTTATTACTGTATTACTAAGAAATAAACGATTATTAATAATAATAAAATATATCTAGGTACGATTAACGCTGACTTCAGGCAATATTGATAGTATTATTGCATGTTTTCAGCCCCTATTAAGTTTCAACGCTTTGACATTCGTTGTTAGTGCCATTTTAATATTGGCATCCTAAATAAATAAAGTTCAAATTCGAAAACATTTATACACTCGATAAACAATCTTCAGCAGTCGGGATAAACAAATTAATAGCACTTAGTTATTCCAATTTTATAAAATGTAACCCCAAAAACGGGAAAACGAAAAATTTAATTCATATGAACTCGAGTTCCATCTCAGCATTCGTCAATTTCGCAGTCCATCTCGGATTCGAGTTTTGAATTGCATCTACCGCGGAATTGGACGATACGCCCGAGTAAAGGGGCTTTCAGTCGACATCGGATCGGATTTTTTCGAATATCAGCTCAGCTGTCTAGCATGATGGACATTGCTTGTACTCGTAACAGCGCATTCACCTCATACTTCTACGCAGTTAATAAATACATTTCAGGGGTTTACTTTTCAATTTTTAACACGCTTTTTCAATTTGGATCAACCTATATGAGGTAACTAACTGACGCCGCGCGGTTTCACCCGCGTCTTTACCGTTCCCGTAGGAATGTGGGGATATTATATAGCCTATATCCTTCCTCGATATATGGGCTATCTAACACTGTAAGAATTTTTCAAATCGGACCAGTAGTTACTGAGATTAGCGCGTTCAATCTAACAAACTCTTCAGATTTATAATATTAAGTATAGATTGTAAGTTTTCTCATATTTGTGATAAAACCGGTCTTTTCCTTGGGTTCTTTTCGTAACGATTCCAGGATAACTTTCACGAGTAGCAGACGCTCGCGTGGAATTCTGTTCTTGAAAATCTTGCGGGAACCATGGATTTTCCCAGGATAGAAAGAAGTCTCTATGTTGATCAATAATAGCCTCTACCTTCCAGTGAAAGTAGCAAACGAATATGATCAGACGGTTCAGAGATTATCTCGGACAAAGAGACAGCCAGAAGGAAATTTTTAGTATCGTTAACACGGTTATTTTAAAATACCTAACACTTATTTTTTTTTTATCTTGTTCTTCTGTCTGGTGTATTAATTAATTTATGGGAAAGGAGGATTATGCCTGTGCCTATACCTATAATATGTTTCAATAATATGGCTTAAAAGAAAAGTCATTAGAATGTTTATGTCTAGGTGGACTTAATCACACTATCACACTAATATTATAAAGGCGAAAGTTTGTGTGTAAGTGTGTAAGTATGTTTGTTCCTCTTTTACGCTGCAGCTACTAAAGCGATTTGGCTGAAATTTGAAATGGAAATAGATTTTGCACTGGATACACATAGGCTACTTTTTATCCCGGAAAAATCCATGGTTCCCGCGGGATTTGTAAAAAACTGAATTCCATTCGAGGACGAATGAAAAAGACAACATGAATTATTTATTATGTTAAAAATGTATCGCTGATTTATTATTTATTTCGTTGAATATAATGTGTCGTCACATAAATAAAATGTATGTCGTATACTCTGTCGGCGTGATAGATATTCGTTCGCTCAAGCTGACTGTCGCACCGCTCGCATCTATTTTCAATCAATTCTCGAGCAAAGCGATCTCGCAAAAACTATCCTTTCTTACTTCCTGCTATATATGTGAATAGCAGTTGTGTTTCGATATTCAGATACACGTTATATTGGTTAAATGAATATCGATGATGATCACTATAAAAATAATGCGTTAGAACCTACAAATAAATGTGGAATTAAGAGACGAACCTTAGCAGTCCATGGACTTCCATGGATATGCCAGATTATTTATATGTGACTCGTGTAGGTTTAATAAGTAATTATTTAACCAAGTAGCAATCATTCTAATATCACATTCAGAGAAGCACTGTCTTGCTGAGTTTATGCCAATGCCGCACCACTTTGGTTCACTTTATAGGATACGGTTGGGGATAAAATTACAAGAACACAAAAGTTGATATTTATGCCAAAAATTGAAGGATATAAGAAAGATAACACATGATTGTATAACACATGTTTGTGTAACATGTTCCAGGTGAAGTAATCACCAAATCATCAAATGAAATGTGCTGCCTAATTTTACAGGCACAGCCTTGACATGCGAAAGCGAGTTTAATTGTGTGTTAGGCTTTCACGATTTTACAACTGATTTAAACATCCTTTCACCAATGGGAAGCAACATTGTCAGCGAGTGACCGAGGCTATATTTTATCCCCACCACCACTGGAACGAGAAATGCAAATCATGGGGCGTCCGTTGATAATAATATTAATAATATATTGAAGTTCTGTGATATTGTTTCCATTACGATCAAAATGTAGCTCCGATTGTTTTTTGCGTTGCCCAAAAACATCAATCCATTTCATATGCGCGCTGTCACGGTCTTAATCCTAGATTGATGGCTACATTGTACGATGAACGGACAAAAGTGCAGCTGCTATCCGATCAATTCCTTGATTGGCGTCTATTAAATCATCAACATCAAAACCTCGCGTTTAACTTGATAAATCGACCTGCGCCTATTAAAATCACTCGGTGTCTAAAAAACTCTTTGGAACAATGATGGATGTGTAAAAGTTTTCCAATTTTTATCCATTCCCCACATTCAAACCGAAGTTTCTTTTTGTGAATGTATTGTGTCATCATTCGCTTCATTGCCATTTTTTTCATTGAAATGAATTTGCAATTTAATCTTGATTAGTTAATATTTCATGATAATTATGTTATTATACAATCCTACTAATATTATAAACGCGAAAGTTTGTATGGATGTTTTGTTGGATGTTTGTTACTCTTTAACGTCGCTACTACTGACGCGATTTGGCTGAAATTTGTAATGGAAATAGATTTTACTCTGGATTAACACATAGGCTATATTTTATCTGGAAAAATCCATGGATTCCCGAGATTTGTGAAAACTGATGATTTTGATGATATGAATGTTTGTTACTCTTTCACGCCTCGACTACTGAACCGAATTAGCTGAAATTTGGTATTGAGATATATTATAGCATGTTTTAACACATAGGCTACTTTTTATCCCGGAAAAATCCATGGTTCCAGAGGGATTTGTGAAAAACTAAATTCTAGATAATTATCTGCCGCTTCGCTTGCATACAGCAGAAGTCTTTTTTTCAATCATTTGGGAACAGTAGAAAGGTAATTTTTTTTTTATTAGAAATATTCTTACCTATAACAGACAATAATGATTCGGATAGTTAACACGTTACAAACAAACTTACTAATTTACAATACCTACTCGAAAATATTACTATGTTTTTATCAATTTAATTAATTAATTATTATTATTGTTCAAAATCTGTTTATATTAAATTGAACACAGCTGTTATTAAATTAAATTACCAAATTTCTGGCTGGCATCTACAAAGTAATTAGTATCAAAATCGTCGATCAATCTTGATGAAAGCTTACAAACATTATAACCGCTCCTCGTTAGTAAATTTTAGTAATAGCGAAAACATTGACAGATGATGAGACGATAACATTTTGACTACAACGAAATCCATCATTTATATAATTTATTTAATTATAAATTATTGTTAACTAGCGGACGCTCGCGACTTCGTTCGCGTGGAATTCACTTTTCACAAATCCCACGGGAACCATGGATTTTTCAGAGATGAAAAGTAGCCTATGTCTTAATCAAGAGTAAAATCATTTTCCATTCAAAATTTCAGCGGGGTTAATATAAGATATTATACCCAAGGTTGACAACACATATGTGAGCACATACAGAACTGCTTTCTTTTTAATATTTTGATTGCCGTCTATTAAATCATCAATATCAAAGGCTCAATTTAACTTGATAAATCGGCCTACGCCCGCCAAAATCAATCGTTGTCCGAAAAAACTCTTTGGATCCGTGATGAATGCGGAAAACTTTTCCAATTTTTTTTCATCGCGGAACTCCCAACTTCGTTTCTATGGGGTGATTTTCAATACCTTAATTCGTCTTTTTCAACTGTGAAACCGGTTTGATTCAAACTGGAGTGTCAGATTAATGGTTTACAAATGCTTTGTTAATAAAGTCGAACATCAAAAGTTTGAAGATGAATAATTGTTTTGTTACTAACTGTCTTTACTTCAGATTTGGACCATCTAGAAGAAATAAAATGTAGAATAGGACAAGGAAAAACTGCTTTTAGTAAAATGTCCAAAGTATTATGCGATCCCAAAATTTCATTTCCGACAAGATATCGCGTTTTAAAATGTTACGTTTGGTCCACTCTTTTATATGGTTGTGAAACGTGGGCCCTGAATAAAAATTTTAATAAAAAAAATACTAAAAAGTGAAAAATAACATCATAATATGTTCTACCTGCTGATCAGTATGAAGGTGGTGCTAAGCCGGTGATGTATTAATTCAAGCCATGTGAGTATATCTTATAGATTTAAATTTTGCAGACAGTGTTGTTTCATGTGGTCCTGTCAGAAATGACTTAAATTAAGACAACACCGGCTAAGCACCGCCTTCATACTGATCGTACTTTTTTAATTCGGTTAAAAAGGACTGTTGTCGACGTTTGCAAGCATTTGAGATGTGGGGATTAAGGAAAATGATGAAAATCTCTTGGAATCACTTTGTCTTAAATGCTCAAGTGCTGGAGAGAGCAAATTGCAAACGCGAGCTTATGACAACTGTAATGAGGCGGAAGGTTGCATTTTTCGGACATCTGCAAAGAGGACCCCTCTACGAGTTTCCTAGGTTGATCCTAGAAGGCAAGATAGCCGGAAAAAGGGACGACGACGGCAGAGACGTAAATGGGTGGACGATATTAAGGAGTGGACCAAGAGTAGTCACAGCCAGCTGAAAAATATTTCAAGCGATCGGAAAAGTTTTCTCCATCTGACCGCCAAACTTCAGTTTGAAGAGGGCACCTGACGAATTAACCGACTCCAAAAAATAATTTATGTGGTCCATATAACAGTATTTTAGACAATATAACCCATGACGTCATTATTATTAGATATATTAGGTACAGTTACGTACCACCGCGGGCGTACTCTGTCTATTATTCTGGCAACTTTGCCGTAATTGTTACAGTCGTCAATTTTTAATTAATATATTGATTTTTTTTTCTTGCATTTCTTTATTTGTCATTTTTATAAATTTTTAACAACGTC
This sequence comes from Bicyclus anynana, assembly GCF_947172395.1. NCBI lineage: Eukaryota > Metazoa > Arthropoda > Insecta > Lepidoptera > Nymphalidae > Bicyclus > Bicyclus anynana. The sequence goes on along the minus strand of NC_069103.1, from coordinate 5,371,801 downwards.
AATTTAAAAATATAATACAAAACACTATTAAAAATTTATAAAATATAAACTCTATCGCTGCGGGAAATTTTGACATTTATTATTATTATTACTAGTTTAAAAATACACAGATTTTATATAGTAACTAGCTGACGCCGCGCGGTTTCACCCGCGTGGTTTTCGTTCCCGTTGGAAAACGGGGATAATATATAGCCTATAGCATTCCTCGATAAATGGGCTATCTAACAATGAAAGATTTTTTGGAATCGGACCAGTAGTTCCTGAGATTAGCGCGTTCAATCAACCAAACAAACAAACAAACTCTTCAGCTTTATATATTAGTATAGAAGTATAGATTTTTGAAAAAAACATTTTGAAAATCGAACCGTTACTCTAGAAAAATACCTAAAAAATAGTAAAAGAATTCTCTTTGTTTTGAATGAAGTACGCAAGATATTTCGTGAAACAATAGATCTGTCATACATATTACATTGAAAGCTGGTGTAAGATTTATTCAGTCTTATTAGAACAATGTAAGGTAATTTAGCTCTATTCAAGCGAATCACGTCTATGTGGGCAGCACTAATTACCTCACTTGACTGTGATGATTGTCTCTGATTGGCTGATTGGATCCCCGTGATGGACTATTGATGTGACGTAATTGTGCTTGAATTGGACGGTTCTTGGATATTAAGTATAGCTTTATTCTTATGTGATTTATCGAATATTTTTAATTTGTTTGATGAAAATTTGAAAGCGGCAGTATTTGTGACATTTTGCACATACAACTGCAACGGTGTAGATACAATAATTTCTTATGTTCTCGTCGTCATCAACCCATATTCGGCTCACTGCTGAGCTCGAGTCTCCTCTCAGAATGAGAGGGATAAGGCCAATAGTCCACCACGCGGCTGGCCCAATGCGGATTGGCAGACTTCACACACGCAGAGAATTAAGAAAATTCTCTGGTATACAGGTTTCCTCACGATGTTTTTCTTCATCGATTGAGACACGTGATATTTAATTTCTTAAAATGCACACAACTGAAAAGTTTGAGGTGCATGCCTCGGACTGGATTCGAGCCCACACCCTCCGGAATCGGAGGCAGAGGTTATATCCACTGGGCTATCACGGCTCTTCTTATGTTCTCAGGTCTCTTTAATCTGTTCTGCTTTTTAATTAAAACATTTAATAGCTTTGATGAAAGATCTTATTTTATTACCATGAAGAAAGTCAGAAATTCTGTTTAAAAGAGTAATGAAACCCACGGGTGAAGGGATGGTAATATGATTGCCCATTTTATATCATGCAATTTGCTTTAATGCAATATTTCAGTGCTTAGTCTATTCGTTTGAACTAATGTTCCATGAACCATACTGCAACCGTAGCTCCTCAATTAGTACATAATAGTAGATTGTTATACAAGGGGCTAAAAAGACCCATTATATACGAGGTATTTTTATATACCTAAATAGAAACCGAGGTTATAATGCGTTTAGTCCCACGTGTTACACTCAGCTTTTCACTACAGCTGCGGGAAAAAAAAATAGTTAAGTAGATACAATATTCAATGATTTATTTTAATAGAAAATTAAATGTACAAAGTCTACAATTTTGGATATTAAGGGAGATGCTTTTACCCGGTAACATAATTTTCAACTACTGTGAAAATGAATAATGAGTATGTGAGGTAAACGTGGGAGATAATTCGTTGTTGTTTTCTTCACTTTACTTAGGTAGGTATTTAAGTAAATGCGTCTCGACTTTGATGGTAACAGACTGAAAATTTCATCCATCTCCAAATTAGGATCACCATTCTCACTACATGAAGATAACAAGATTAATGTTGAAAAATATGTAAGTTACTGTCACAAATTTACAATGAATTTCTTAAAAAAATCAAGTGTGTAATATGTATCACGCCAATTGTTTTTTAAATTCTCGCTTTTTAATTTTATTTTTCTTTCACATGAGAAAAAGGCAAAGGTATTACACCGTACAGGATGTCCCATGTCTTTAAATCTCGCTCTATTCGCAACTCAATAAAAATTTAATAAAAAAATTAACGCATTCCACAGACAAGAACGCTGCATTTCATTCCAATTTAAAGTTTTTTACTTTGGTTTTTATTTATTTTTCAAAACAATCAGGGCCTTACCTATAATGATTCTATTTTCGTATAAAACCTCCTCCGTTTTATAGTAGGCTAGTAGTACTTGGCTAGTACTCGTATCAGACAAGAATTAAAAAAAACAAAATTACTTTAGCCCCTAGAGGCTGAAATGCTTGTTTAGCCCCGCTGTGGAGTGGTAATATGACAGTGTTTTTGAGCAAGAGTAGTGAAAAAATTATTACATTATTTGATGATTTATATTTAACTAATATTAATTGAGTTATAATTTATTTAGTAATAGTTGTTATAACTACTTCGTATTTCATAGCAATCGTTAGTAACCAAACAACGTTACCTCGCAAACCTACATTGAACCCCCTACAATACCACAAAAAGTTTACTACTAAACCGATTATTGTATAAATGGAAAGTTAGGTACGTTATTTGTGAGTGTCGTAAGTTATATTTCATCCCCGTATTATCCGCCTGTAGTAGGCCATTAAACCATGCTAATAATGATTGTGACGATTCAACTAAGTAAATTCACTAAAGACAAAGCCTTACATATCATCAGAAACGTTAATATTCAATTGAAATCAAGAAAGTTGTTCCATAGCACAGAGAGCCATCACAATGAACGAATCTATAACAATCAGTAGCTCACTCATTCTGATTTGTGAAGAGATTCATTAGTGCTAGCCACATAGACTCGGTCAGGGAGAGCTTTAATTACTGGCATTGGTTTAATTTAACTTGCTTTCCGCTTTACTGATATAAACTTTATGTGCGAACTTCTCTATTTTTTGCGTTGAGAAATCTATTAAAATTAAACACTCAATATTTTTCAAGATTTTACGTTGGGAAAGCTATTAAAACTTTTGTTCAGTATGTCTATCTGTTCGTAACTTAAACCATTAGCTGTATGTAGTCTTTGTGATTAACTTCGCATAGAATTCGTTTTATTTACATACTAGGCGTATATGTGTAGCCTTAATGCTTAGGGTAGGGGTAGGGTGGGGGTAGGATAGGGTAGGGGTAGGATAGGGTAGGGGTAGTTGAAAGTTTACATCGACTTTCACGCGGACAAAGTCGTGGGCGTCCGCTAGTATATAAAAAATCGATTCTTAAGGAGTAAACTCCAAAAATGTATGGGAATGACATTTACTATTGACAGGTCACGTGATCAAGTTGTCCATCAGATCTGTCATACATATATTTTGTTAATTTATCAAGCGTTAGCGTTTGTACAAAGAGATCTATTCTCTTTGTACAAACGCTCTTTGTGCCACACGGCTAAAGGGGCAGGACTTGAAAAAATTTCAAAATTTAATATCATTGATTCGAGATGGAAATTATACCATAGTCTATCTAAAGGTAGCATTGAGATTATCACTTTAAACAATGTTTACTGTCAAATCACAAGAATCACATAATTGATTTGAGATGGAAATTATACCATAGTCTACCTAAGGGTAGCATTGAGATTATCACTTTAAACAATGTTTACTGTCAAATCACAAGAATCACACACACTCATATATAATGTTTAACGCCTTTTAGTAATGTGACTATTACTGTAACCGTCTTAATAAAAGACCATTCAGTATTAAAGCAACCCATACAACAAACTCATATACTCGTACAACAAAGCCGTAGAATATAAAAAAAAAACATTCGCACAAAATAATAATATAATCCTAGTACAATATCAATATTGTATTCAATTCCTACATGACCTATTTGGCGGGGTCGCAACTAGAAACATCATAAATGTCGTGACAAACGGTCTCGCCTTCAGAAATATCATTTTTCTGAATTAAACCGACGAGTTGACGAGTTTTTGTCTCGTTTAACGGTGCCCTGAATGTGTCCATGAGTTTTTTATCGACGACGAGGGACGCATAAAATGTTGGAGGAAAATGTATTGCTAACCTCCGAATCTTGATTATCACGTCGGATGAGAAAATGCTATAAGTGACACTTACAGGAATAGGGATGATGACAGTTTTTTTTTTAATTGTATATAAATTAAGAATATGCTATTATTAAAGCAATTTTGTAAAAGTAACAGGTTATCTGTGATCGTTACTTTCGGAGTTACAGGGATATACAGGGTCAGATTTGCGGCGCTGCCACGGATCCCTGAAAAATGCCCCATACAAAATGGTACGAATTTATGACGTCGTAGTTACATAATGATCGTTAAATTTGTATGGGCGGTCAAACAAAATTACTCATATCTTTGTTATTTGAACGTTTATGTTTAGAGTCTATTTAATGAAAAATGTCACATTTAATGTATTTAATGTAAGGAAGCTAAAACTGTATGAATTTTCATCTAATTACGATAAAAGATTTTTAATAGATTTTGAAATTTTCCAACAGCGAGCACATGCGTGCGGGCGCGAACGCACGGTGAAAGGTGCGCAGAATTGGTTGCGCACAAAAAACGTAACGCTGTCATTCGTTCATCGAATTTTACTGCTGAGTAAACTCTATTATTTTTACCCTACTAATTAACTATTAGATGAGGACATCACCAGTGAATATGACTGCCTTCGATCCGGAGGGCGTAGGTTCGAATCAGAAGAAGAGCACGGAAATTAACTTTTTATTGGTTATTATCATTATTTAGTACACGTAGTCCAAAATTTACATAATCGAATAAACTTTTTCGCTTCGAGTTGGCTTTTTTAAAAATTAATTTCACCAGGTTATTAATAATTCCAAAAACGTAAACCGCGTATTCATTTTAGACAAATTGTCTGATAAATATCTATGATGGTGCAATCTGCATTGCGTCACTCTTTCAACCACGCTATAAATATTCACACTATTAATTGAAATAGAAAAAATACGCACTACAAAGGATCATAAAACGTTTTACAAAAGCTTAACTAAATATTTGTGTGTATAAAAAATGTATATTTTATTTCATCATGATCATCACTAACCACACATAATTGGCTCACTGTTGAGCAGGAGTCTCCTCTCAGAATGAGAGGGGTTACGCCTCAGTCCACCACGCTGGCCAAATGTGGATTGGCAGACTTCACACACGTATAGAATTAAGAAAATTCTCAGGTATGCAGGTTTCCTCACGGTGTTTTTAATTCACCGAGATATTTTTTTTTTAAATTCCTACAAGTTAGCCCTTGATTACAATCTCAACTGATGGTAAATGATGATGCAATCTGAGATGGAAGCGGGCTAATTTGTTAGGAGGAGGATGAAATCCACACCCCTTTCGGTTTCTACACGACATCGTACCGGAACGCTGAAACGCTTGGGGGTACGTCTTTGTCGGTAGGGTGGTAACAAGCCACGGCCAAAGCCTCCCTCTTAGTTAGTTAGTGCTAATATAAAGTGCAGAGGTATTGTTTGTGGTATTGTAGGGGATAAACTCTGGATCTACTAAACCGATTTTGAAAATTTTTTTACCATTAGAAAGCCACATTATTTGCGAGTATCATAGGCTGAATTTTATCTTCGAATTATCACAGGTACGAGAACTATATGGTTGAAAACGCGGGGATTGGCTAGTCTATTATATTTTATAAGTATTTTTTCTAACAACAGCAAAATATAATAACTTTTATACTTACGTAAATATTTCATTACAAATTTTACTTTAAGGAAGTCACACAAATAAAATGAATGAAAATGAAATGAAAATATACTTTATTGAACACCACACAGAAACATACGATACAGAAAAATAATGGAAAGAAAGAAAAATGCACAATAGGCGGCCTTATCGCTAAAAAGCGACCTCTTCCAGGCAACCTAACGAAGAAACTAATAATAAAAATTATAAAGATATAGGCTAGGGTGTACAGAAGTAATATATAAAACAAAATAACGCATAAAAAAGAAAATAGTTAAATACTTATGTAACAAAATACTAAGAAATAACAACATATATAATATACAATACGATATAATATTATAACGATAACGATATAATATTATATTTTCTCAAAGGTATACATACATACGGCTTTTTGGTAACGGTATCATAAATAATATCAACTTTCAAGCCCTCTCGACTAGATACACGTCACAATATTTACTCAGTACGGATATTCTGTTGGATATTTTTTTGAAGTGAACCAATATTTGATACAATATTATACTGTTAGATATTAGTTGTTTCTTATCCAAACTGTAAAAAACACTTTTTGTTAGGGTTCCGTAGTCTTAAGGCCTAGCAACATATTAATACAAAATCTTAAGCTCTATTCAAGTGTAGAAATTAATTAGTGCGTACCTACTCATACTCGTAGTAAAATGCTTCAACTGGTTGAAATTCACTGTTTTTGGATATTTTCCTTTATAGGAACACAATTACCTCGCTGGATACCAAATTTAAACTATCTATCTATAGGTATCTCATTTTAATTAAATAAATTTTTTAGATGGTATCTCAACAACTATTTGAGTTGTTATTATTAAATTTGGTATTCTATATAAGCCTACGAGATTTAAATTGATAACAAAATTTCATGTTTTCATATAAAATAAATAGATTTTGAGTTAATAAGTAGACAACAGCCTCAGTTCGCGTAAAGATACCTTGTCGCTTTGTTGTCAGCCGTTCTTTCGAATTTGGCTGACGCTCACCGCGCATCTCGATTTATGAAAAATATAGCCTATAGCCTTTCTCGATGAATGGGCTTATCTAACACTGATAGAATTATTCAAATCGGACCAGTAGTTCCTGAGATTAGTGCGTTCAAGTAAGCAAACAAACAAATTCTTCAGCTTTATAATATTAGTGTAGATTTAGAAATTAGTTTTACATATATTTAGGATCATTATTCTAACGTCGACTCGTCAACAAATTGCTTCTACCGTTAGGCGAGAGAATAGCATATGATAAAAAAATTAAATAATAGTAAAAAGCTCAATATAAAAGTAAAACATTTTACACGATCAAATGGTCCATATTCAATTTGTATTCAATAAGGAATCGACAATAAAATCGCTATCGAACATCTTCACACTAAACGGTGCGTTCATCGTATACCCGGACAGTAAACTTGAGAGACTGTTACCTTTTATAGAGTCGTTCTTTGACCGAAGGAGCCACATGGGAGTTACGTTATTACATGGCCGTTAGAAAAATTAGAACCTTAAAACATATTTTTCTAGAAATTATTAAGTTCACGTCGACACCAAATCAATTCATTTATTTCATATACGAATAGGAAATCATATCTTCTATTTTCGTATAATGACTTGGCTTTAGTTGCTTTTATCATCAACTGTAGGTATTTTAATCAAAGATTACAAATTCACTCGTGAAAATTTTCGACAACTCTTTCGTTTCATATCTTATATCATCATCATCATCATATCAGCCGATGGACGTCCACTAAAGAACATAGGCCTTAGGAACTTCCAAACATCACGATACTGAGCCGCCTGTATCCAGCGAATCCCTGCGTAAAAAGGCTCAGAGTCACACATCGAGCGATGGGACGAGCTATGCTCGGAGTATCTCTGCGTGATCAAATCATAAATTAGGAGATCCGTAGAAGAACTAAAGTCACCGGCATAGCTTAACGAGTCGCGAAGCTAAAGTGGCAATGGGCGCGGCACATAGTTCGAAGAGTCATTGGACGTTGGGTTCCCAAGGTGCTGGAATGGCAACTCTGCACTAGAACGCGCAGTGTTGGTCGACCCAGGTGGACTGACGACATAAAGCGAGTCGCGGGATTCATTGGATGCAGGCGGCAAAAGGCCTATGTCTTGCAGTGGACGTCCATCGGCTGATATCCAATGAATCCCGCGACTCGCTATAAGTCGTCAGTCCACCTGGTTCAACCAACACTGCGTGCTCTAGTGCAGGGACCCCAACGTCCATCGGCTCTTCGAACTATGTGCGCCATCCATTGCTACTTTAGCTTCGCGACTCGTTGAGCTATGTCGGTGACTTTAGTTCTTCTACGTATCTTCTAATTTCTGATTCGATCACGCAGAGATACTCCGAGCATAGCTCGCTCGTCGTGTGTGACTCTGAGCCTTCATAGGCCTATAGTTAGCGACCAAGTCTCGAAAGGTCATTAAATTTAATGTTATTGGCTGTAATTAATAACTTCGATTGTAAACTCAAACGTATTTGCAAGTATTGAACAACATAGAAACTCAAATAGCCTTTTAATTAAAGTCTCAAGTTAACAACTTAAAATTTCGTAGCGATGAAAGATAAATAGTCAATATTATTACGTTCCCTGCATTTCGAAGCTATTCGTGCTTGCTCGGAGAGCTGGCTGCGAGCCAAGCTCATCTTCCTTCTAAAAGGTGCTTAGCAACGCCAATATATCAGAAATGGGAAAAATTAAATGATGTAAAAAGAAAAATACGGCGCAATCAAGATAACGACGTTATTTAGTGTAATTTATTAATTAGATATCCCGATGAAAAGTATTTCGTATAATAAATTTAATTAAGCAAAGATGGCAAAGCTTCGTGGAAAGAGATTAAATATAGGTATAAGGAACCTGCTCTTGAAGTCTTCAAGGTTGTACCTCTTTGAAATAAAAAAATAAATGCATTGATATTTTGTACTTTCTCATTTACAGAGATCAATTCTGTATATGAAATATATTTGAAAAATAACTATCAGCGGGTGATTAGTGACCCATACTGATGCCAAAAATGCAATATTTGTCTGTCTGTTTGTCTGTATGTTCGTTATAGAAACAAAAAGTAGGTACTCGACGGATTTTAACGAAACTTGGTACAATTATTCTTCATACTCCTGGGCAGGTTATACTCATAGAATACTTTTCATCACGCAACGATCAATAGGAGCAGAGCAGTGAAAGGAAATGTTGGGAAAACGGGAGAAGTTTTCACAGCGATACTACTTTACTCGACGGCGGCGAAGTCGCGAGCGTCCGCTAGTCTTATATAGTATAACCGGCTAGAGTATCTGTTTGTCGCTGAAAGTTTATTGGTTGCTTGCGTAACTGTACTAACCAATGGGGTAGAGTTGATCGGTGATAGTCACCTGTCTATCTATCTATCTATCTATCATGTTAAGTACGATTATCGTGAATCGCGGCAAACTTTCAACAATGAAACGAAGTGTCACCCGCACCATCCTACATGAAAGTAAATATTAAATTTTCATGGTATTGGAGTTCCTTTTTGTAGCTGTCATTTGGTTATATAAAGATTTTAGTATGTAGTACAGTTTTTATGACAGAGTTCTTCCGGAGAAATTACTGCCATTCCCTCGCTCGCGACCCGCTAATCCATAAAATTGAGTTTTCAAGCAGTATATACGTTAACAAACATTAAGAAATATATTCATTAAGAGTTAATAGTCTGGTCAAAATATACTTTTTTAAGACTAGACCGCTGGATGAAAATTCCTCATCGATCAAATGACTGCAAATATAATTATTCAAGATTGAAATCTTCTGGATTTTTGAGTTATCTCGTTAACGGTAAGTTTCGACAAAAAGTAGGTTAAGAATAATTGTGTACTTTTTCTAATAATCGCGATTTCTGATAGGTACATTTTAAACACTTCGAAGAATTTGTATTAGGTACTTAGGACCTACTAGAGGAAGTCTGCGACTTCGTCCATCCTTGGGAACACTTTAGTTTTCCTGCTGCTGCTGAAGTTTGTTATTAACCTATTGATATAAACTTCAAAAAATTGATATGATATCAACCAATAGGCACCAGATGACATTTGTTATATAGAATCTTAATTTCATTTATGTCAAGTAGCATAAGTCAAAGTTAGTAAATTATTCTTATTCGCTTCGCTCGCTTCGTTCGCGTGAATTACTATTCTGCACGGAATAGTAATTCACGCGATCGAAGCCACAAGCATCAGTACAGTATATTATCTTTAAAAAAAACATATAATTTTTTTTATAAACTATTAGATTCTCTTGCAGAAAAGATGAATTTTTCACTATTTCCTCAAGTAGCACAATGTTGCAAAGCGATGAACCGCGCAGGTATAACTTCCGAATACATAAAAAGCAATTAAGCTCGCAGCACTATAAGCACGCCATAGAAACAGGCCACTCTAAGATTCGCCTTCATTAAGTCAGCGCTTATTTAAGAGAACACCGGTGACCTATATTCATGGTGTTTGGTCCAATGCTTCAGCTTAGGGTACATTTACACGAGCGGCAATTCTACCGACGACCGTAGTCGACTGCAGTCGGCGACGTTACGGCGTCAGACGACGGCGTCGCCGACTGCTGTCGACTTTTGACGGCGGCACTGAAGTCGGCTCCTGTTGGCTGCCGCCGAGACGTAGCTGACTGCAGTCGGTCACGATCAATTTTATCCAATGTCCTGCTGTTTGCGCTGCAAAATCATGAGTTTATTGGAAAGTCAGTGGCTAGGATTATTCCCGTCTTTCCTGTCCAAAATACTCAACAAATACTAACTAACCAAACTAAAAGGTTGTAATGAAAGGTACCAGTGGTGGATTTAGGCTAAGTAGGCTAAGGCGGCAGATTTAAGGGGGCGGAAAATTTACCCATAAATTTTTTTCTTCTACAGAAATAAAGAAAATGTAAAGATAATTTCAATATTTATGTTGTTGTGTAAGAAAAGTTCGATTGATTTTTAAAAAGTTTATAAGTTTTTAAAAAAAAAATAAAAGTCAAAATTTAATATTTTTTATTAAAATTAGATAGAGAGAGAAGTAAAGTTATTTTCTATATTCTCCCCTGCACGACGTTGAATTTTATTTTCAAATACGTGCGATACTTAAGTCATCGTAACGATTCGTCATCAGTCATCGTAATCGTAACAATCGGCATCTGTCGAATTTTGGTAATTTTGGGGATCTTTGGTGATTTTTGGGGGCGAGACTTATCAGGGCGTTTGTCTATATATCTGGTTGATATCATGGACGTTCAAGTGGCTATATTAAAATATTAAAACTTGCAATTTTATTGACACAATATAAGGCAATTGTATTGATTGCAAACTAGGATACCTATCGAATTTTAGAGTTCAGTAGGGGCTGCAAAAATTCAATAGCCTACTGGTGGCAAATCTTCGTCAATCAAAAGTGGCTTCTTTATTAACGTTTATTTATAATTTTTGTTTTAATTTTGTTTTCCATAATTTAATTTTGTTTTCTATAATTTAATTTTGTTTTCGTTCATAATGGTTTTATACTGCTTTCTCTATTTAATTATTATATATCAGGTTTATAGCCTTCTTCTAACCTTCTTCGTTCTGTTCTTCCCTTAACAGGATTCCGTAGAATATCAGCGTTGTAGGTACTGTTGTACCCACAACATTCTAGCTGAGTCGGATCCATTTTATTGGCACAACACGTTTAATTCTATATTATTTATGTATTTATAGTTATAAGTATTACTATGTGTATTAGTTTTAAGTTTTCAATGTGTTGTGTTAACAAATAAAGTATTTTCTATTATATTTTGACGGCCTCCGTGGCGCAGTGGAATGCGCGGTGGATTTACAAGACGGAGGTCCTGGGTTCGATCCCCGGCTGGGCAGATTGAGATTTTCTTAATTTGTCCAGGTCTGGCTGGTGGGAGGCTTCGACCGTGGCTAGTTACCACCCTACCGGCAAAGACGTACCGCCAAGCGATTTAGCGTTCCGGTACGATGCCGTGTAGAAACCGAAAGGGGTGTGGATTTTCATCCTCCTCCTAACAAGTTAGCCCGCTTCCATCTTAGATTGCATCATCACTTACCATCAGGTGAGATTGTAGTCAAGGGCTAACTTGTAAAGAATAAAAAAAAAAAAAAAAAAAATATTCTAGTCTAAATCCGCCACTGAAAAGAGCGCCGCTACATCGCCTGTCATAGGCCCACCGTATCATGTGTTGTTTGCAACATGAAACTTTCTGTAGACTCTGACGTGCGGTCGTATGCGGTCGCCGACCCGCCTCTGTTTGTGCTGGTCTTTTCATCCACATATGAAAAAAACTGGCTAGATTAGCTTGTTTTTTTTTTCAATTAAATCTGGTGAATAATTAGTATTATACAGAGCGGCATTATATTAAATCACGATACGAAATAATGATTGTTCGTTGAATTCTGTAAATTTATTCAAAACTAGTTGACGCCGCGCGGTTTTACCCGCGTGTTCCCCGTTACCGTAGGAAAACGGGGATAATATATATATATTAGCCTACCTATAGCCTTCCTCGATAAATGAGTTATCTAACACTGAAAGTACTTTCCAAATCAGACCAGTAGTTCCTAAATTACCGCGTTCAATCAAACAAACAAACTCTTCAGCTTTATATATTAGTATAGAAGTATAGATAATCCTACGTATTAAAATTGAAAATTTTGTAAAACCCCCGAAGTTCATGAAATTATTAATTACGCTCTCGATCAAGTCACTTTTATTTGAGACCCCACTCGAGTATATTTGCAGACATTCGGTTATTCTTCCCCCCTTTCAACCCCCAGAACTTTTAAATGGCTCAACCGATTTTTATCAAACATATCTAAGAACACTCTCCCGTAATTCACCTTTCATACGAAAAAACTAAATTGATATCGCTTCATCCAAAAAAAAATTCAAAATTCATTTATTTCAAGTAAGCTAGTGTACTAGTTTACAAGCACTCTTGATACGTCAGTTGACTATTTGTAAAGATTCTACCATCCATCCGGGAGCTATGGTGCCTAAGGCAGGCTGACAGACAGACAGAAAGACAGATATTTTTACGTCGGGGGTTAAAAACAAAGTTAGGTATATCACGATAGATGTCTATTTAATTGACTTAAATAGACATCTATCGTGATATAAAATCACGTTGACAAAAAGACATGGTCACAAAAAGTCAAGCTGTCAAAAAGTTACAGTGTTATAGAGTCACGGTGACAAAAAAGAATTGTCAGTTTAACCAAACCGAGTACCAGAACCTGTATACAATTCTCATCTTGTAATTCCCTTAACGCGAACATAATGATCATCCCCTATTTGTACTTTGCAACATCGATTAGGGCATTGCAAAGCCGATCTGGGTGTTCAATAGACTTTACGAGTAGGTACCTACTTAAGTTGAGATAATATTTTAGTTGTACAAGACTAGGCTTAAATGACACAATATTTTTGAAATTTTTTTCCTAAACTTTCAGCGCTTTGAACCGCACGATTTAGTTATTATTATGAACCAAAATATCAAAAAAAAACATAGACTCGAATTGAGAACCTCCTCCTTTTTTGAAGTCGGTTAAAAATGGGATACTGCACGCAGCGATGTTAGATTTTGATTCGAAACGTACGTTCTACGAGAGTTTTTAAACAAAAAAAATTAAAGAAAAAAGAAAGTTCTACGAGTAAGCTTTGTGCTATGATAATATGAACAGTAATTTTGTTATATTTGCGTCAGCCCTTGATTGCTATCTGACCTGATTTTAATTAAGTCTTAGAAGGCTGCAGGCTCATAGGGAAAGAGTACCTAGCAGTTTATTAAATATTCTGTTAGGTCTCTAGTCGTTATCATATTGACATAGTTTTGGTTTTGCACGCTGTAAAAACTTACGTAATTAATACCATTTATTCCATAGAAAGCCTAAAAAGTTATCAATAGATTTGTTTTTCACAGTATTTCATCTACTTTTACTCTTATTACTTACTTTTGGTTCTACGGCTAAAAGTTATTTGACCAAAATTGTAGGATATTTGCAACAAATAATGTTTTGATGCTTGGTTTGACCTGTTAGTTTTTCAGATAAAATATAAAAACCATTTATACTCCCTGTACCAAATGTAGGACAAGGATTGCAACCCCATAAACTTAGATTAAACCCACTATTAGCCCTACTTGATAATAAAAAAATAAATTGCTTCTTCTGACTAAGCTCCAAAAAAGGAACTTTGCAGTGATTATATTGTTCCACTAAGTGAAACAAGGTGTTTTGTTTTATGACATCGCTAATTTAAATCAATGATAAATGTTCAAAGTAAGCAATACTAATTTACAAGGTTACAAGGTAGTGTGCATTAAGCTACAAATAATACCTGTAAATGTACTTAAAACCAACAAAAATATAAATTTTGCATAAAAAAGGAGAAACAGTACATTAAACGTTGAATATTAATAAGCCGCTTAAAGGCTATGAAAGCATTGCGAAAATGAAATATAAAGTAAGGCGATCATAAATTCAGTTATAAATAAATGCACGTACACCCTTTTTTCCATTCCACACAACGAGCAATACGGTTTTGTATTTGTAAAGATAACATTAATTCTAGTAGCCTGTTCGTGTATTGTTATACAAGCTTCCGTTACCCATACAGTTCTTTTATGTTACAAATAAAGCTGCGAGTGCTTTTTGTTAAACCTCCAGTCCATTTTATTCTACCATGTTTACATCTTGTGAATGCAATATAATGTATGTCATCATAACCAACACTCAGCTAATTTAAATTGTCTACCACAAGGACAGACCAGTGACGTGCACAAGATTGTCGATCAGAGTATGCACTAGTAAGAAAAATTAACTTCACTAGTAAGGAAAATCTTTATTTAATAAGCATTAAGAAAACAACCTATGCACACCACTGCAGACTTCACACCTTATTGGACCGCAATGTGGATAGGATAGATAGATTTATAGGATAGAGAAATTAGGGGGAGGGGAGTTTACCAAAAGTTGTTACTAACCAGCTGTTTGTTTTACTGTTTCTTAATTAATAGTTATACAGCTTAACAACCACAATGTCCTACAAATTGCGTGGTACATTATCTGGTTCCGAGACTCAGAAATTTTTATTACCTGGTCACTCAGTTAGCTACCAGAATCAAGAAGGCTGAGCTAGGAGATTAGATCTACCATGCTGCTCCAATGGGAGTTGGTGGAGATATCCTTAATAGCTCCACGGTGAGGTCATCGTCGATGTACGTCCACTGCTGGACGTAGGTCTTTTGTATGGACTTCCAAACACAACGATCTCGGGCCGCCAGCATCCAGCGGCTCCCTGTAACACGCTTGGTGTCCTCAGTCCAGAAAGCGCAGTGTTGGTCGACTAGGTCGACCAACACTGCGCTTTCCGGTGCGAGGTCGCCACCTAAGCAACTAGCAAGCTAAGCGATCTATATCTTCTAGCAATTTGGGACCTCAACGTCCATCGGCTCTTCGAACTATGTGGCCTGCTCCTTCAGCTTCGCGACTCGCTGAGCTATAACTTTGCGAACGAAAGATTACGGGACCAAAAGAAAATTCCTTATTTCGGAAAGTATAAAAATCTGAGATACGTTTGAGCTCGAGTCTCCTCTCAGAATGTGAGTGGTTAGGCCGATAGTCCACCACGCTGGCCCAATGCGAATCGGCAGACTTCACACACGTAGAGAATTAAAAAATTCTCTGTTATGCAGGATTTCTTCACGATGTTTTTCCTTCACACTTTGAAACACGTGATATTTAGTTGTTAAAAAAATGCACACAACTGCAATGTTGGAGGGGCATGCCCCGGATCGGATTCGAACCCACACCCTCCGGAATCGGAGGCAGAGATCGTATCCACTGGGCTATCACGGCTCTCAATTTCTCTATAGCATACTAGTAATAGGCTTTTATATTGTCTCACTTTTAATAATGAAGCAATCCCAAATACGGAATGCGCTTCCGTACGTGGAATTACTGAATTTACGCCAGCGTATTATTTGGTCGAATCATAAACAGGGCAGTAAAGTCTCTCGGCTTTTATCGATATTATGTTGTGGGGTAAAACCATTTTACTGTTGGTTCAGAGGTCGGGGAAACTGACAGTTATCCCTAGTTCAAGTTACTAATATCTAGTACTTAAGCCTAGTGCAGTGCGGTAGTATTACTGCATTGTCGTTACAAGCTTAGAACAGTATTAAATGAGCACAAATATATACATAATTCTGAGTATTTATTTGTTACTGGGTCTGAATAATACCAGGAATTCTTATTTAGGTATCCGCCATATTATTAATTTTATAATTTATTTTAGTTTTAATTATAGTTATCGTTATTTGTTCTAAGTTTTTAAAAAATACGTAGAGTGATAATGTGAAAATTATCGCATATATCCAAACAACACATGTAAGTCAGTTACCCATATTGCAATGTCTTAGACATAAAAACAAACGCTTTAGCAAGAAACACAGCAATCTTGTTTAGTGATTCAAATTAATATGGTGGTAATATTTTCCTGGATAAAAGCTGTCTGAAAGAGCTAATTTTAACTCTACTACTTTTCTACAACACATTTAAAAGTAAACTATATTAAGTAGATCACTACTTGTGTGTATATATTTTACATATTTGTGTGTACAAGTATGTTGTTTATTTTAAAAATAAATATATGTAGTAATATACAGGTTTGTACTAGCAGACATAAATATACACGACGTTAAACTTCTTTAAAAAATTATAGAACTTTTTGTACGAGGCTCATACGAGTAAAAGTAGCCCAGCAACTTAGCAAGGCATGGAGAGAAGTATTCCAGGATTGTCTTTTCAATAAAGTTCCGATCTGTCGAAGTATTTGATTCGATCTACGAAGCTCAAACAGCAATGCGTGAAGCACATAACTTAGACGATCGTTAATACCGTTAATTCATACACTAGTCTATGATATTTCTAGGGTTAAGTCTAAAAGAACAATAAGTACCTTTATAGGTTTATTTGATTGTCCGCTTGTCTATCTATCTTTTTAGCTGTATGTACCATTTGTGTATCTTCTTATTTATATAGTAAAATCGTTCTACTCAGGAAGAAGCAGTGGCGTAGCTAGGCGTTGACAAAGCGGCCCTGGTGCCTCACACAAAAGAGGGCACGCAAGGCTTTGCGGAGAGGTTTTGACTAATTACTACCAAAGATTCCTTCTTTTAAACTGACAGAAATATAACAAATAGCCAGAGTCACTGTAATGTAATAAATCAAACTGTGATATTTTATTTCGTGACAGATCAAATCCGAATCATGACTTTTTGTCTGGACTTGTTTCCATTTGTTTAAACGAACGCACGTTGGAAAAGATTAGTTAGATTTTTGAGAGTTTATCTTGAAAGAAAGAGCCTCTCTGCAACTTCACCCACGTCTCGACCAATTCAAGCTACGCTACTGGAATAAGAATAAATCGAGAAAATTTCACAAACATACCAAACCTTTCTGAAATATATCCGAGTTTCGGGTATAATAATGATGACAAAATCATCTTCGTCTAAGCATAATGCGGTTCCCTTCGCTGAAATAGAGAATTTACGCCCTGCTGTTATTGGTCGCATCATAAACAGGGCAGTAAAGTCTCTCGGCTTTTATCGATATGTTGCGGAGTAAAACATTTTACGGTTAGTACGGAGGTCGGGGGAACTGACAGTAATCCCTGGTGCAAGTTAAAGATATCTAGTGCTTAAGGCTCGTGCGAGCAGCGGCTTGTAAAAAAAGATACGAAACCTTACATAACAGTTTAAAATGTAAATCTTTTTTGGAAAACTTAAGCGAAATTTAATTTAAAAAATGTAAATATAAAGGAAACCTTTCCATTAAGGTACGTCTCAGAAAATCTATACTCTATATCAATATATAAAGCTGAAGAGTTTGTTTGTTTGTGCGCTAATCTCAGGAACTACTAGTCCGATTTGAAAAATTCTTTCAGTGTTAGATAGCCCATTTATCGACGAAGGCTATAGTCTCCGTTTTCCTACGGGAACGGGAACAACGCGGGTAAAACCGCGCGGCGTCAGCTATATGCAATAAAATATCGAAAATCTACGAATATATCGACGAATACTTTTTGAGAAAATCGCAGACATAATAATGCACATTTTTTGACTGACCTCACAAGCGCAGTCAGTATTCATTACTTTAGTTTCGAAAAAAAAAAAAAAAAGGACCTGGGTTCCATTCCTAGTTCAGGTCAATATAAGATTTAACATTTTCTGCATTGACTCATATCAGTTCTAAGCATCGGCCGTGACAAGGTACTACTTTACTTAATATACATAATTTAATGTAGGTATGTACAAGACTCCCTGTGGAAAATTGTGATAAACGTAGAAAGAACCCAAGTCTGAAACATTGAAAAATTGAAAATTGGCAATTTCAAATGGAAATTTTCACTTCGCATTTTCACTTATATTTAATTTAAAATGATGGCGTTCGTTTTAGTACGAAGTTCATCAAGTTTCGATGCATTAGAAATAGGTATACCAAAAATGTTATGTAATAATAATAATTGAATATTTTTTTGTTGTTAAGTACCTACTTATACGAGTTCACAGCAGAAAATGTTATACTAATTTTACAATGTAAATTCTACCTTACAATAAAGGTTTTTTGGACTTTTCGTTGCAATCCAGGAAATCCTCTTTGCATACTAAAAGGTTAACGCTGCAAGGTTCGTTGAACAGGTGAAAATAGAGAAAAACGCTGGAGAACATAAAAAGAAGACCAAAGTGGAACGTGCTTTACAAACTGACGCTGTTGCGTCTTCCTTGTAACCTATTTTAAATCAAATCAAATGTACGATATCCACTGTTTACTTCCTACTGATCCTACTAACACTATAAACGCGAAAGTTTGTATGGATGTTTGTTTTTTTATCTTATATAATGTATTTAGGTATATCTATCTCAACTTATAATAAAACTGGCCAAACTATACTAAATGTATAGAATTCGCAATTTGAAATTTTACTTATACCATTTGTAACACCAAACGTTACCGTGGCATAACAAACGCCAGCGCCATCTAGAATCTATACTTATAATACGAATTCTGTACATTTTGTACATTCTGTACGTTGAAAAATTTTGTTTGGGAGCATTATATAATCGATACTGAAGCTAAAAACATTTTTTTCGATTTTTTGTCTGTCTGTCAGTCCGTGTTTTTTTTTTTTTGTTATTCAGGCATCCCGCTGAAACTACTGAATGTATTCAAATTAAACTTGGCACGATTAAGACCGTTATACGGAGATGGTTATAGGATATTTTTTATTGTGAAAATAAAATAAGAAGGGGGTGAAATAGGGGTTGAAAGTTTGTATGGTAAAGTCCTTAATTTTTAGAGTTACAGTTTTAAAAATTTGTTTCAAAATTCAAACTCTAAAGTGGTGAAATAGGGCTTGAAAGTTTACGTTGAATTTCACACGGACGAAGTCGCAGGTGTCCGCTAGTACATATATATATACTTATACATATAATGTTCAAACACACCCATATACTGGAAAACCGCCATGCTCATAACACAATATTTTCCAGCAGTGGCAATCAAACCCACGGTCGTAGATGCAGAAAGCAGGGTCACTATCCACTGCGCCTCACGAATAATAGGAAGCTACACTATCAGCGAATAACATAGGCCATATTTTATGTAAACGAGAGCTACACGGATAATCTGAGCTGCCCTTAATTAGTTTTTATATACCTACCTGCAATTTTGCGCAGAAATTTAATCCACTCTCCGCTTTATTGAAAACCTCACTCCGCCATTCGTCATCAGCGCAGTATAGATTGCCCGCTACTGAACAAATTAAATACAACTCAAAATTTTTCGATGTAAATTGGAAACGAATAAAAATGGACTCCATAGCTCATACATTTTTTTTTATTGTTGTAATAATATTTTTGTATTTTCCACTTTAGAGAACAAAAATTGATTTATGTTTTAATAACTTATTTGTTTATTGACAAAATTGTGTATATAAAGTATTGTAACACATATGTATTACGAAATCAGAAAATCAGAAGACAAAGTGTGTATATACACACTGTCTTCTGATTTGCTTATTGACTATTTTATTATTTTTTGTAGACTAGACTAGACTAGACTATTTTTCGTATATTAGGAATAGGAATGGACGATCTCGGTAATTAAAGAAATTAAAGAGGAATAAAATATTCACAAAGATTATCACTAATAGCGATCTCCTCAAGTGACTTCGCTTTGCTTACAAATCGTGCATATATTCTGCAATATCTAATAAGGAACACATACTAGCTGATGTTTGTTCCCGTAGGAATATTGGGATAATATATAGCCTATAGCCTTCCTCGTTATATGGACTATCTAACACTGAAAGAATTTTTCAAATCGGACCTGCAGTTCCTGAGATTAGCGCGTTTAATCAAACAAACAAACTCTTCAGCTTTATAATATTAGTATAGATTATAAGTAAGACATAATTTATTACATTCGTGAAAATTTCTTTGTTGTAGCTTATTGTTATATATAGTTTAAAAATATCAAGTATTTTTAGAAATGTGCGGACCGAAGTAGGAAGTCTTACATCACAAATTTAACGATCAATCTTACTTTATATGTAACAAGAATATATAATGTAGGTACTATCTTATGTATTAGGATCTTGGATAGATTTTGTTCGGTTTGGACCTTCGTCATTCAGGATTTCACCCGATTACTGGTAATATATTTTTAAACAAAGGGAAAGATTAGATAGGTATTTTGGGCACATTTTTTGGAAAAAAAATTTTATTTTACTCTGGATTACCTCATTCTTTGTCCCGAAAAAATCCATAATTTTCCGAGATTTGCAAAAAACTGTTGATTTTGATGCTATCAATGTTTGTTACTCTTTCACGCCGCGACTACTAAACCGAATAAACGCAAATTCGAAAGGGATATAGATTATAGCCTGGATTAACACATAGACTACTTTTTCCCGAAAAATTGATAGCTCCAGCGGGATTTGATAAAAACTGAATTCCACGCGGACGAAGTCACGGGCATCCGCTAGTTTTTTATATCGGAAGCTATCATAAATTATAAATTATTATTAATTATTAATAAAAAATAGACGTGTCTGTCAGTGTATTTGTGTTCTGTGAGTGTGTCTGCGGCATTAAACAGACAAAAAAACAAAACACAAATGCTAATAACAAATAAAAACGACAATGATACTTAAATAAACATAGGTACAAAAAAAAAATTAAAGTAGCTGTATGTTTACAAAACAAACACTCGATACAAACTCGATACACATTCAAACCAATTTACTAGCATACGTGGTTTATGTTCTATACAAAAATACAACCAACTTAAAAATCATAAGAATGTTACTACTAAACTAAAAAGCGAAAAATATTGTTTTTCTTTGAAGGCAGTACCAAGTTAGTGCTGTGTTAGTTAAAGCCGTTTCTTAATAAACTGATTTAGACAGTCACAGCACATTTAAATGTAAAGTTCTCATCAATACAAATTAATCTAGCCCACACACAAGGTAGCTACTGTAAACCGTTGAGGAGTTCCCTTAACTGTCCCTCGTCTCCATCGCTAGACCCCTAATGACAGTCACAACCCATCTAGATGTAAATTTCTCATCGATAAAAAATAATTAAGTCCAAAACAAGGCTCTAAATCGATGAGGATGAAATTAGATTAAGTTCCCTCGTCTGAGCTTCGTCTCCATCATCAGTTTGACACCAGACCTTTCTTGAATAAAATACAAAATACTTAATTAAAACATTAACAAACGCATTAGTTGCCTCTATAACTTTCAAAAGCTCCCCTCGATTTCTCCAGAATCCCATCATCAGATCCTAACATGGTTACTATGGAACTGGAAAGCATACTCTTTTAATAAAAAAAAGAATTATTAAAATTGGTTCAGGCGTCTTTGAGTAATCGGTGAACATAAAAAAAGATTCCGACGAATTGAGAACCTCCTCCTTTTTTGAAGTCGGTTAAAACCAGTCAGAAGTAAACAAACCATACTTATTCCAAGTTACCGCGATACCATCTTAAAGTGTCATATAACTTATCGTCAAGTGAGATCATATTGAATCGTTGGTAAAATAAAACAATACAGAATTGGGGATGTTCTTGTCTCATTTCCAGACCAATAGCGTAAAATTCCAACATTTCCTCTTCAATTATTCTCCAACTCGTCTTACCGGCAAAATATCGCGAGCATTGCCAAAATAACTCAAATGTGTCGCAATAAATCCCGTTGCAGCGAGTCAGTTTCAATTGCATTGCTATTGGGCGCATCGGAATTTGCTTCATTCGGAGTTCCGAAGTTTACATGCGCAGTTTTCTTTGAGAAAACTTTGTCAGGTCGTATGGATACTGTTACGTTTGATAATACATTTGCAGTCGTTTGTATTCTTTGGGATTAAATTTAAGCTTTTAGGGCTATTTGTATGAACTTTTATTTAACTTGCAATGGTTTCATCCTTAATAGCTCAACGGTAAAGTAAAGGCATTGTACTTAACATCGGATTTCGATCCCTATTCGCAGTTCGTACCCACTCCTAACACTGTCTTATCCAACTAAAAGGGAATGGGAATACTGGTCATATTTCATAGACATTATTTTTAAAAAATCATGTAATTATTAAATCCCTTTTAATTCAGCTTAACAATAGTTTGGATTAAACGCGTAAGCGTAGGCGTTAGTTAAATACGTCGATCATAAGTAAATCGTAATGGATGACATTATAAACTATTTTTATGTACCTCCATGGTATGGGTATAAAATTTTATAAGTGTTCTAAAAATAAAATTAACGAACAATTATAAAAGTTGTTGCGGTTTATGTTTTTCGATGAATAAAAGTACTCGTAATTAAGAAAGTAATAGGTAGATCATCATCATCGGTAGATCATCATCATCATCGTCGTCGTCGTCGTTGTTGTCGTCATCATCGTCATCATCATCGTCATCATCATCAATAACCCATATTCTGCTCACTGTTGAGCTTAAGTCTTTCTCAGAATAAGAGCACATCCACCATGGAGGACACCACGCTGACCCAATGTGCAAATGTGACTTCACCTCAAACGTTTGGGATACGTGATATTTAATTCTGAAAAGTTGGGGATGCAAACCCCGGACCGGATTCAGACCCTCCGGAATTGGAGGCAGAGGTCATATTTACTTGGCTATCACGGCTCTAAAATTTAAATATATTATAATACAAATAATTACGATAATATACATTTTAATCTGGTTAGTTTAATATGATAAAATTTGACTCTTCCGCTAATATTTTTTATCCTGGCAAACATATTATCATTATGAAACAAAAAAGAATTCCATCTACAATAAAACCTAACATTTATGTCCGGTTCATCACAATATACGACCTCGTGAACAACCGCCCCCGGTCTACCCAATTTGTGGTCGTAAACGGACGAAAATACGTGACGATCTTAAAATGCAGAACACTTTCCCTATTGACTGAGTTATACAAAGTTGAATTAGCGATGCCGTTTGAAAGATTTTTGTGCAATTTAGCATTGAAGTTTGAGCTTTTATTTAGAACTTTTATTCGGTTGACGGCACATTGGCCACGTTTCAAAACTACTGGGTTTTATTGGATGTAAAGTAAATCTAAAAAGTATTTGAATTAATTAAATATAAATAAATTTAACTGTCTATTACAAAATTGACAAACTACATGTATGGTTTTGAATTATTTTTTAACAACGTACGTTGTACTGCCGCGTGGTACCCAGCATTCGCGATATCTTAAAAAAATCAGGTTTGTAGTTCTTTTATTTGCACAATCAACATTAATTATGTATATAAATCTTACTACTGATCACTTTTATGGTATTTTTAGTAATATTCGTGCGGCACATTTTAGTTAGCGACTATCTTGGACTTGACGCTGACAGCGCCATCGTGCATTCCGCCATTTCAAATTGGCGGGAGTTTAAAATTACTGAACACTATTCCGCAAACCTCCGGCTTCCCCACAAGGCGGTCGAAATACGACGCTACACCGCGAAACGAAAGCCTTCAAATATTGGTCAGATAGCCAATGAACTACTGACGGTCGAAGGGTCGCGAGTTGACCAAGGCTGGTTGACCCTAGCTGACGGGCGATATGAATATGATGTGTCTAGTGTAGATCTTCACCGTGAGAGATACCGTGATATTATATTATCTCTACCTCCGATTATTTATTTATTAGGGTATTACCTCTGCCTCCGATTCCGGAGGGTATGCATTCGAATCCGGTCCGGGGCATGCACCTCCAACTTTTCAGTTGTGTGCATTTTAAGAAATTAAATCACGTGTCTCAAACGATGAAGGAAAACATCGTGAGGAAACCTGCATACCAGAGAATTTTCTTAATTCTCTGCGTGAAGTCTGCCAATCCGCATTGGGCCAGCGTGGTGGACTATTGGCCTATCCCCTCTCATTCTAAGAGGAGTCTCGAGCTCAGCAGTGAGCCGAATATGGTCTGATAACAATATCTTCACAAAGTATTTAATTAGTAAGATCTTAGGTTAGCCTGTACAAATCGTTTATGTTATTTTTATCAGTGCACGTATTTTGAGATTTTCATTATAGTTTTATCGATTTTGTTTACTTCCTTAAAAAGTGCACTTTTAAATTTAATTTAAGTTAATTTTGGTTTAGATTAGATTAAGCTACAAAAGTGTTGAAAGCGTGCGACTTTATTGTAGTACTAACAAACGCCCTGCGGTTTCACCGGCGTAGTTCCCACTCTTGTGCGAATACGGGGGTAAAACACAACCTATAACACTCGCAGACAACGTGGCTTTTTATCGGTTAAAGATTTTCTTAAATCGCTTTATTAGATGCAGAGATTAACCTCTACCACAAACTTTATATTATTAGATAACAAAGTATCCTTTTTTTTAACGTTTATTAAAAAAAATGTATATTGAAAGCTTTCCCTGCTACAGCTTTATGCAGCTCAGGTTAAATGCATGGTATTTTTAAATTGAAATGCAAAAAAAGACTGCAGCACGCTTTTGTTAATTTAAATTATTTGATCAGCCTTTTGAATTAAAAACCGACAGCGAACAACTTTTATTTTAGACTGAAATTGGTTTTCCAAACTTCAACCTCACCTATTAATATGTGCCTGCGAAAATTGCATTACCATTCAAAATAGCCAGTCCACATACAAAATTAAACTTCATCATGGGATTAGATTTCGGTACATATTTCACAAAGAACACATATTACATATTTACATATTTCACAGGCTCAGAGTCACACAGCGAGCGATGGAACGAGCTATGTTAGCAGTGTATCTGCGTGATCGAATCAGAAATGAGGAGATCCGCAGAAGAACCAAAGTCACCGACATAGCTCAACGAGTTGCGAAGCTGAAGTGGCAATGGGCGGCGCACATAGTTCGAAGAGCCGATGGACGTTGGGGTCCCAAAATGCTGGAATGGCGACCCCGCACTAGTAAGCGCAGTGTTGGTCGACCCTCCACCAGGTGGACTGACGACATCAAGCGAGTCGCAGGGATTCGCTGGATGCAGGCGGCTCAGTATCGTGTTGTTTGAAAGTCCTTACAAAAGTCCTTCGTCCTGCAGTGGACGTCCATCGGCTGATATGATGATGATGATGATGATGATGATGATGACATATTTCACACTAACTAATATTTTTATAACGGAAAAGTGTGTTTTTGTCATACACGCACATATTTCCCTATTTTTATATTTTATACTGGGTGTTTTACCTTTAAATAAACAATTATTTAATTATAATAATGTGATATTATTATTATTATATTATACAGTAAGTGATATATTGGTACTAATATTTTAGAGAGGAAATATTTCATTGTATGTTTGTTTGCATTGAATAGGCTCTGAAACTACTGAAGCGATTTGAAAAATTCTTTCACTAGCTACAGCTACATCCCGGAGTGGTATTTTTGGCTCGTGGGAGGCTTCGGCCGTGGCTAGTTACCACCCTACCGGCAAAGACGTACCGCCAAGCGACTTAGCGTTTCGGTACGATGCCGTGTAGAATGGGATGCGTGGGTGTGGATTTTCATCCTCCTCCTAACAAGTTAGCCCGCTTTCATCTTATTCTGCATCATCACTTACCATCAGGTGAGATTGTAGTAGTATTGTAACTTGTTAAAAAGAATAAAAAAAATAAAAAAAAGTGTAGGCTATATTTTTATCCCCGTATTTTTACGGGAACGGGAACCACGCCTACTAGTAAACCTTATATTTTATTAATATTTTATCTGATTTATGCAAATATCGTGTTAAAGTAAGTATGTATCTTTAAAGTAAAAGTAAAAATAACAAAACAAAATTACGTAACGTCTGTTTTAGAGCACGTTTCGTTCCGCCATACTTTATTCTCTCTTTTCTTTCAACCGCACTTCTTCTTTTTACCATGTTCGGATTAGTAACATTTACATTTAGGTTAGTGACGAATAGAAATAGAAGGAAATTTTAAACAATTTACCGCACAGTTTATGTTTCTTTAAAATCTGTAAATATTAATTATGTGTTGTAGAATATAAATTATGCGAAAATTTATAGTTTCGTTGTTGTTCAATTTCCATAAGTTAACTTATCTTTAGATACTAAAAAACACGTAGAATAAATTAACTATAAACCAGCCACTAAATTCCATTCGCTTACCAGGTGTGGTGTTAGACTAGCGTTTTATATGATCGTACTTTAAGCGTTTTAGCGTAAACGCGCGGTTTTGGCAAACTCGTACGAGCGTTTGCTCAGCTCGTATACGAACGTGGTCTCTAGTCTAGAATCCCTGTTGATACTGACTTTTCATTAATGGTTCGAGTGAAAACGCCAATTTATATGTATAATTATGTAAGTATGTGCGTCAGTCATGAAAAATATTTGAAAAAAAAAAATACGTGTGGCACTCGGGGAAAGCATAGCATAGCATTTTTTATCAACTTATGCAATTATAATTATTTATTTATTTTATTTATACAGTATTTTATTTTTCTCCAGAAAAGAATTAATAAAACAATAAAAAATGTCTTTACGTTGAGTTGGAATCGAACTCTTATATAATAAGTTTTGCTCCTTAGTTTACACCACTTGTCCAGTTAAGTCGATATGACAACGTCGATATGTGTAAGCTTGATGCACGGCTTGGATGTTAGGTTTATTTTCGTTACAGAATTCCTTAATTCGGTCGCCGCGCTCAAATCCCACGATAAAAGCTACGCAATAGCTTAAAAAGATTGAAATATGGTTGCAGTACGCTGCAGACTTGACGGTAGACTTGATTGTGTGTGACTGACGCTTTGAAGTGCAAAATGTATCGCGCTTAAAAGCGTAACAACAAACGCGCAGAAAAAACGCTGGTCTGAAACCTTTTTTATACTTTTAATTCAAAGTTGAATAAGGGAAAAGCAATCAACACGAATTACTTTCGCAATGTACTAAACACGTTTTATCCGTTTTACAACGGGTAGTCACTTTC